>NC_136631.1:19941173-19946173 GCF_933228915.1 Telmatherina bonti | reverse complement strand
TACAGGGACAACTCAGTTAGCAAGTAAAGCTATGTTAAACTATACATCTACCCAGCATATTTCCTAGCATGCATGTCTTTGAATGGTGGGAGGGATACTTAGAGTACCAGGAGAGAACCCATGCACACACAGGGAAAACATGCAAACTCCACAAAGAAAGGCCACTTTCCAAACCTCGCCCAGCCGAGGATCAAACCAGCGACCTTCTTGCTGTGAGGCCACAGTGCTAACCACCAGGCCACCGTGCTGGTAGTAGTAAATATAAATATAAAAATGTGTACTTTTCCTGAAAAATTAACTTTCTAATTGAAGTGACACATTGCAAAATCCAAAAACTTTTTGTCAGACCTATTTGTTTTTTGTTTTTTGTTTTTTTATTGTTTAGAAGGTGAGATATATTATCTGTGTAGTTTTAACTTAAAAAATCAGAAAAGCTTCTGATGCAGAGCAATACGCTGTTTACTGCTAATAGCCCAAAATAAAAAAGAAAAGATTCTGGCGACCTATCAACAGTGTACTGTGCTTTTTGTGTAGCAGCTGCTTGCAGGGCTGTTGGAGGAGCATTTAGCAACTGATAAGATTAACTGGTTCACCAATATACAACAAATGTGTAACAAAATTTTGGAAAAATTTCAGGAAAATGTTTTTCTATATAAAATTGCAAAGACTTTGAACATATACTTTCTGTAATGTAAAATATAATTTAAAAATTTTGACAAATCAGGAGGGGTCTCTGTATGCATGGAACAATGGTAAATGTCAAAACTTGATGCTCCTGATCTTCAAGCTCTCAGCATTTGTATAAAAACAGACATCGCTCTTTGCTGCCATTGACATTATTTGGACAATAAAGGAGAAGAACTATCCAGCTTGTTTTCAGTGGACAGTTCAAAAGTCTGCAGATCTGATCATATGGAGTTAAAGTGCTTATGGCCTGGGCAACTTACATATCCATTAAAGTCCCATCATTTCTAGACAAAATCTCTTTCAGGGAAGACATTGTATTTTTAAGCAAAACAAAAACTGGCTAGCCTGCAGTACAGACCTTTCATCAATAGAATAATTTGGACCATCATAAAAATAAAAAATCCTGCAGCAAAGGCCCAAGATGGGATATCATTCCTGTCATAAAACTCCGGAAATTGCTCTCCTCAGTTTCCGGACTTGTACAGACTTGGGATGCTGCTTATTGAAAACAACACCCTGTTCAAAATGTTTTTACAGGTGTTGCTGCCAACAAATTCAAAGTGAAAAAATTTGATCAGTTGAAATTAGCTTATCATCCAAGAAATAGTAAATTTTCACAGTTTCAATATCTCAGATTTTCTTGGTGTGCTATTCAGAACAAAATTCTTGTTTGTGTGGTTTGTAAGTCTTTAAATTATGTTTTATTTACAACCTCATTTAGAAATTGGGTAATATAAAGTTAAGTTTAAAGGTTTAAAGTATGTTTTAAGCATAAAAGAAATCTGACTGACAGTGTTAACAAATCAGGTCACTTTAGATTCATTAACTGTTTAGAATAAAAGCACAATAAACCTCACCAGACTGCACAGTATAGTAAGTAATCTTGCAGATTTAATCACCATTTACTTTTATCTCTTTAAATCTGCTTATTTGGGTTTACTCAGAAGTAAATGAAGAATCAAGGTCTGAAGTAGGAGGTGGGAGGGGTGGTAGCACAGGTGGTGGATGGTAGTCACTTAAAGTACCTTACATTTAAATCCTTCAGCATATGCAGTCTGAACCTCAGTTCTCTGTCAGAGTTTGTTTGAGAATGTTCTCTCTTAATGTTATTAGTTAGCTTAGCGTTAACATCTTGCCTGTTGCAGGAAAGAGGTTTGGGTGCCCTGGTAAGTGGTGGTGGGATGATGCAGTATATTTATATCCAAGTAGAGCCATCTTAGGTCAAATGACTTAACCAAAGGTTAAGAGGATGGATGGATTTAGAGAAAAAAAGGACACGCAAACACTTAAACAGAAGCACATTTTAATTACAGTTTAGGTTTCACCGTGCATTTGTTGCTAGAAAAGCCTCTCTGTCAAACTAATGCGGTAGTGTGTTTCTGTGTGTGTGTTTAATCAGTGGATGCATGCTTGCATATTTGACTGCTCTTAGTTTTTTCAACAAAAACAAAACAAAAAAAAAACCAAACTATAACTGACCTTTTGATCACCTTTAATGGGCTAACTTACTGCGTTTACTACTGGTATTAGTGCAGGTCATCAGTCACATGACCCCAGCTTGACGATGAGCTTATCGAATATTTGGCTGTAAGTAAAATTCAGAGTTAAGGATATAGAAAAGGAATAAAAACAGCTCAAGCATCCATAAATGACCTTGTCTGTAAAAAAAAAAAAAAAAAAAGAAAAAATCCAAATAGCAACAGGAAATGATAGAGGGCAACAACAGAACATTTAAAGCCGAAATGAGACCGGAAAAAGTCGCGGGTGTAAAGGGTACGAGAGAGAGGATTGCTTATTATCCCAATCATTGAGCGGAATAATAGGACAACAAAAAGCCTGAATGTGCCTAAAACTAGTGGTCTTCCTGCCTGCCAGTCGGGCCTGACGTGGTTAAAAAGGGTTTGGCTAATCGACTAAGCTCTCACCGTCCCCACCCCAATGACCCAGAACAGCCATCTTCCTCTCCCCATGAGACTCCTGCAGAGCAAACACTACAGGGACATTAAACACTCATACACATTTTTAACCATTATCCTAAATGGCAAGGACTGTTCTTTTCTCCTTCCATAAGGTTTGAGCCATTGAATAAACTCAAATGACAATCCATCAATTTATTTCTACTTAGCTTGGTGAATAATGGTGCAATATTAGCTTTGGATGGAACGTTGAGGTACACCGAGATAAATTGTTGAGAAATTGCCATCATTTGTTTCAGCTGGATTGTCTTTTTTAAACCTTTGCTACATATAAAATATATCTTTAGGATCTTAAATATTTTCTGCTACCTCTGAAAACTGCTTGTCGGTTTCCTGCAGTCCCATTTCACCCATAAACATTCACACATGGTTAAGTGGCACTAACATGGGCAGCATGCCAGAGCTATTGTTAGTGTAAATACTCAGGGGTTAGCGCTCCCCCAGAGGGATATCATTTGAATTGTAGCTATATTTTAACCACCTGTAACATGTGAACTAAGTTTGATCCCTTAAACATTTCCCGTCCCAGAAGAGAACATAAGCCTCTGTGGTGAAAGGAGGGTAAAATCCCCGTGTGTGGATATCTTTTAATTACAATAACATTTGCTGTTAATCATGTACAAAGTATTTTAACAGCACAGGCTGTCTGACCTTCTGTGTCATAAATTATATAAGAACGTGCAACAAGGTGAAATAGTAAACAGAGAAAAAAATACGAGCATTTTGAAAAGTAGAGGAAAAGAAAAAAACTATTATGATCAAATGGTTTCACAAAATGAGAACTAGACTTGTATTGTTTACACTTAAATTTTCTTTATCTTAAGATCTTTAAATATTTCACTTTGTACTTGAGTGCTGTTTACTCCATTACATTCAAATGAACTTTCATCAGCTTAATCTGTCAAATTTAGACTTCCAATGACATCAAACTCTTACGGGTCTGTTCAACCTTATCTAGATACAGATATCATGCCTTTTTCAGTGACCTATTCACACAAACAATTTTAAAGTGCTGCTTAATATATTTATTATTATGTTAGGTAGTTGTATTTCTGCAAAACTGTGAGATCCACCCAACTTTTCTCCCCTGTCACTGCTGATCTCCTGTCCTGTAAAATTTCAAAATAAGACTTAGGCAGTTAAGCAACAAAGCTATTCATTTGCAACGAGGACAATATGCGGGGACAAAATCTTGCAAAAAGACAGTTTGACAGGTGCAAAAGTTGGTAATTCAACCCCAGCCTTCCTTACAGAAGACAACCAGTCTCAAAAATACAACATTAAGTAATGGCTATGTTTTATTCTTAGTAAGACTACTTTTTCCCAGTCATACACTAATGAATATTTGACCACTTGCAGTGCTGCAGAGGAATGTTTTCTCCACAAAGAGAAGATCACTTTTGTTGTGGATTCATATAATTTCATTTCATATTGCAAAAGTACTGTGGAGGGACACACTCTTCAAATATCCCAGTTTGTGTTTCTTGCATGTGAGTACATAAGTAATTTTGGGCCTAGCAGAAATATATTTTTGTTCACAAAAGAATAACTGGGTGTACCTTTCAAGTAAAAGATCTAACCCTACCATTTCCTGCATATCAAGTTAAAAGCTTCATTCTAACTTTAAGCAGCATAGAAAACGGTGGCCCATTTTTGTCAGACGATCCTCTAATTCTCTATCTGCTCGGAGGCGAAAGGAGCCGGTTGGCACATTGGCTTTTTGTGTGAGGGTGCGTGTGAGTGTACAGATTTGTGATTGCGAGGTGATTGTTAATTTACATCCGCTCATTTCTATCCCCCAGCTTTTAATTCTGCCATTAGAGCATTAAAGGCGCTGCTGCCAGAGGCCCCATTACTCTGTTATGGGGAGTGTGTGTGTGTGTGTGTGTGTGTGGGGGGGGGGGGGGGGGGGGGGGGGGGGGGGGGGGGGGGCGCTGGAATGAAACAGTGTTATTATATAAATACCATTGCACTTTTGACTCCAGGAAGCTACTTCCTGAGGTGCAACCTTAGTCATTCAGGGACCTGATTTACAGTAACTGGCCAGGGGTGGACGTGCTTCTCTGACACTTTATTTCACCCCTCTGTGCTCCTTCCCTCTTCCAACCCTCCTTCCTTCCAACCCTTCACAGACACCCAGGTTTTCTCATCTAATTTTAGGGCTGGAAATCTCACTCTTTGACATGTCCTGGGGTTGATTTTCACCTCGACCACCGGCACAGCTGTCCATTCATGTGATGTCCAGAGGCGAGATGTTCTACTTTATTAAAAAGTGTGAATATAAAAAAAAAGGGAGCAGAGAAGAGAGTGAGACATGCACGCACAAAAAGAAATAAT
>NC_136631.1:19775513-19940973 GCF_933228915.1 Telmatherina bonti | reverse complement strand
CACAAGAAGGAGGCGAAGAGGCAAAACCAGGCCCAGGAGAGATGATTAATATTCCTACTTTTATTCAGATGCTGCAATGCACTGACAGCCTCACCATCTCACCAGTTCTCTCATCAGCCGAAACCAAAGCATGGCCACCAGGAAGGAGAAAAAAATGGCTGTGCTTCACTGGCATACAATATATATATATATATATATATATATATATATATACATATAAAAAACCACATTGACATCTCACTTCTACACAGCTCTCACATTTGATGAGAGAGCAACAGTAGTGTTTTAATTTCAACGTGAAGATCCCAGTTCTCTGAAGGAGAATGATGCTTTTCCCCCCCTAGTGAGTCTTCAGAGAAATCCTCAGCTCCCTTGTGCCTCTGTAACTCCTAATTTATTTCAAGAGTGAACCCCCCCCCCCCCCCCCCCCCCCCCCCCCCCCCCCCACACACACACACACACACACACACACACTCCCTAAATTACTGTATCGCATAAAACGGTATAATTAAATTAATATTGGATGTAATAATTACTTTGTGGATTCTCATTTTTCATACACACAGCTGCTTTGTTGCCTGAACCATTAGCATTTGTCTGCTGCAATTAACAAAGGCTCTAATGAGATTTCAGTCTATGCACGTGTGTCTTTATGAAGCCCCGTTCAAGTGTGTCTGCTGTGCGCATGTGCTTATGCACGCAGATTTGGCTGCATGGTGTGGGTTAGCAGGCATGCAGCTCACACATACAAATATATAACCAGCGCTACATTTCATGACACGTTAAAAGGGTTTTGTCATTGCAGGTTTTTTACGAGTATCTTAGGACAGAGTAATTTAGCTTCAATGAGAACATGAACTTTAAGGAAAAGGTGGAAAAGTTCCCACTTTTTAATGACTTAAGGTTGAAAATCTCGGTGGCGCCAAGAAAGGTACATTACTCTCATTCCCAACTGTAATGTATTCTACTACTTGTGAAAAATAGCTACATTTGTCTAATGCTTGTCATGGAACTGACTAAACTCTGAATGATGACCCTTTCCACCGATTTCATTCACATTCTCGCTCCCACCAAGGACATGAGTCATTTTCTTTTAACTATTAAATGTTAAGTTTTATATCAGCGGTTACTTGTACAAGAAGTTTTTACCGCCACTGTTTTAGGCTCAGACAAGAAAATCCAATTAAGATGCACTCTGAGTTTTACGTCAAATACATTGTATTGCATTGCTAAATATGTCAGTCAATACGTTTCACATGCCTGTGGCAGGTTTCTGCTCAACCTCCTCCAGTACTCCTTGAGATAACTGTCCATTAATGAGTACAGTGGGTGTCAGAGTTGTGTATTCTGACTGGCAGGTGAACCTCTTTTTTCTTCAAACAGGACAACAGTCTCCTTCGCTCTCCCTCAGTCTCTTCTTCTGTCTACAACAGACACACTTCCGTGCCAGTACTGTCACTGCAGATGAAAATGTCCCCTAGTTATCTGCCTGTGTAATTGCTGTCTTGTTTGGTTAGGAGATTAGAGGGCTGAAACTCTTTGTGTGGTCTTGCAGATTGAGCAAACAGTCACCAGTAGGAAACCCTGTCCAAAAACCACAAGGCAGACTCTTGTCTGTGTGCCGACAGTGAGCCAGATGGACTGGCGCAGGTGATAATTGTGGTGGTTGGTGTGTTGATGGGTCATGTTAAGATCTGACGACGTTGCCTCATTTGAAAGCAATTCTGCTCCATGATGTAATGTTTTCAGATGAGCGCTAAAGTCTTCCCGCAGAGTAAGGAAGAGTATTTGGACAACTCCACTCATGAATACATATACATTACATCCACCCATTTTAATCTATTAACCATCAGAGAGGGAATGAATAAAAAGAAGAAACATTGTATACATAAATTTGTCAAAACTCTTGAGTTCTCACAAGACACTAATAACCTGCCTGCTCTCTTGGAACTGCTGCACCTCTGTAAGTGGCAAAGTCTGGTTTGGTCTTTTGTGTGCTGTCGCTAGTCAGAAGTGACAGCCTATATTTCAGCAGCCTGCACTTTTCCTCCCTGTCTCTGAGGGTGGTATCCCATCACCACCACAGTCTCGGTCTCAGCCCCACACAATACTACGCTCAGGTCCTCACTATTAAGGCAAATTTCCATTCCAAGCCCTCCAATCTTCTTTGGCTCGCATGCTTTTATTTCTCTACTCTCGCTTCTTTCTCGCTTTTTCTTTCTGCTGTCCTCCCTCGCAAGAAAAGCAAGGGGAACGTCAGGCTCCTCTTGTCACGGTGGTTCCAATCAATGGGGCAAAGCTCAGGGATCATGTTTGATACTGTCAGATGGCCTGGAAAATTAAAAACCCAATTAAAGTGGCAGTCCAGAGGTCAGCTCTTCTGCATATCAAAAGCTCTCCCCTAGCTATTCTGCACAAATTATATCCGTTAACAGCTCACTTTGCTTAGGCTGCAACAGCACAGCACTTAGGGAGTAATAAGTGCTTTCCTCTCCCTACATTCCATTTCGAATGTAAGCCTGTGTGTCTGCTCAGCCGGAGGAAATAGAGATGAACAAATCATTACCAAATAATTTTCATTGTTTCTTTCTTTGAGCAAGACACAAAGGCCTGTCATGGGTGTGTTATAAATGTAGTGAAAAAAAGAGAACTACAACTAGGAGTTTATTTTTAGATATCTTTCCACCTTATTCCTTTTTTCTCCTCTTTTTCCTTTGTCCGCACATGACATGCTACATTTCTGCACATATTTATCTTTTGCATTTGAGGAATAGGCACCAAACAAACTCTCCATTTCTCTTTCCCTCTTTCGATCCCTCTTGTTCTTTTGTGTACCCTGTTTTATCCACGATTCATTAATTCCTGTACAGTGGTAGGGAAAAGACAGAGAGAAATGACCAACCAAGCTTAATGGCATGCGTCTCGGGCCGGGCCATTAATATTCAGCTTAATGTTTCTGATAACAGGGCTGGGGGCCATGAGGAACGGCTGGTCCAGACAGCCTTATTAAGCAGCTGGAGTGGAATGATGCTTGCTCACATCAGGGATCAAATGCAAGAGTAAACATGAATGCATGCACACACACATACAGTACACACACCCACTCACAGTCAAGGCAGTTGTCTTTGGGACTTCAGACAGCATCAGGATCTTCCCACTAAATCGCTCCCACTATCCACCCTCTCTTTTTCAGTGTGGCAGTAACAGCCTCAAAGGTTTAGTAAGTTGCATTGACTGTTTGGAAATGTATTGCAGCTTCATGTGATGATGTTCTAGTTCGGAGTTATAGATTAGTTAGCTTTTTTAATGTTTGTTGCCCCATAAATGTAAAGGAGCAAAGTGGCGTTCTTCTTTTTTTTTCTTCTCAGATTTTTTTTTTTTTTTTTCCCTTTTCCTTTCCCTCTCTCTTGATAGAACAAGCCTTCTGCATTGGGTCTTTTAGCTCAATCTCATTTACATTTAATGACATGATAATACACATTAGCAGACTATTTCAAATAATTACAGCCTTTCAATCGCTTTTTTCCTTCACCTCTCTTACCCAAATGATCCACATCCTACATGCTATGCTCTTTTTTCCTTAAACTTTCATACTTCTAATGGAAATAATAGAAATGCTTTTCCTCAGAAACAATGTATAATAATATGTCACAAGGACAGGAGTACAAGAAAGATTGAGCAATTTTCAAAACGGTGCAGGGCGGAGGGGTGAATAGGACATTAAGTTCTTTTCTATGGAAGTGGTGGCAAGGATTTTTTTTTTCTGACATGATGATGATGACTTACATTGAAGCTAACAGCAGTTGGGTGTACAGGAAGGTAACAGCTCTCCTGTCAGGTTAAGCACGGTTGGCGTTGAATAAAGGCTTCTGTAATTTTCTCCTATAGTCAAAAAAAAAAAGGCTGGAGATGCAAAGTGTTGTGTTCTTTCACACATCTCCTTGTTTCAAAGTTATTTCATTACAACAAATGAAGAAAGGAAAGAAAAAAGAGAGATAAAATTGAATGATGGAATTAAAATATATGATTGATAAACAGACAAACTAGAAGCAGTTAAAGAAGGAAAACCCAGAAACAGTCTGGGAGTGTCTCATATTAACTGAGGACTGTAAGATACAGAGATGGACAAACATCTTGATTGATATGATTATATCAATTGGCAGAGTTCACAGTTATGAACGGATTTGATTAAAGTTTTTAATGTTTCATGTTCACTGACTATTGACTATACACACAGGAACACACACACACACACACATAGTTATGTATGTGTATATACACAAATCATCATCATTATGTTGAAATGATGAAAGTTACAACCTTTTTTCAGACATATTCAAAGTTATGATTTCAAGCATGACCCAAACAGTAACTTTGTAGGAACGCTGCAGAAATTGTGAGTTTGCAGTTGTCAGTTAAAGATGTGAGAAAATCAATTAGTGTCATGGTTCATGTTTCTACCATGCCTGTGGGGATTGTTCTGCTATTAGCATTATTCTGCCCACCTATGGCTTCCCTGATTGTTCGCAGTCACACCTATCCACAACACTTTTGAAGCCCACTTCGGTATCTACTTTCTGATCATCAACGGTGTTGTGCTAGTTAAAGTCCAAATGGTTTCTTCCATACCCTGTTTGTTTTTCTAGTTGCTGATTTATCCCTTTGGGTTACCTTCTCCTTGCCTGCAATGCACAATCCACATTGTGATTATCTGGACATTGACCTCCCTCTCTGATCCATGACAACTGATTCTCACCTACCCCCTTGGCGTAGTATCCTGATGTCTGCTTTCCTCTTTTATCGACTGTGCATCTGTCAGATTCATGGCCTAACTGTTGGAGTGTTTTCAGAACCCAGATTTCAGCTGTCCTGGGGTAAGACTCTTCCCCATGCATTCAGACTGCCTTCCCAGGTTCTTTTTGCCAACCACCATCGTTACTCACCCATTTTAGTAAATCAACTCCTTTTCTTTTCCTTATGTTTGGCTTAACTTGTTAGTCCTTAGTGTTACAAATAACAGTAACTTTTTTACAGGTCTTTCTGTTTGCTTAACTCTAAGTGCAGCCGCAAAACAATAAGCATCATGCTTGACTGCTTACAAAATTAGAAATAAATCTGCATTATTTTCAATCCTTGGCTTAAAATTTTTAGGAATGTGCCATTATGACATCTTGGTCTATAGATGTCCTAAAACTGAATAAATGATAGGGTACCACATGGTACCACAACAAAGTTGAACATATGAAAAAAGGATCATAGAGAATGCAGTGTTTTTCTTTTAGCCAAACACAACACAGCTTATATACATGTAAAATTTGGTCTCAGGTATTAGCAAACTTTTTTCTCTTCATAGATTTTTTTTTTTTGTTTTTTCTATGAAACAGGCATCAGTTTGTTTTGGAGAACACTACATTACTCTTGTCAGCCTTGGTAGTAACAGTATTATTGTTGAATATGGTCTTGATGGTGGATCCTGAACAATAATGTTAGCCAGTGTTAAAGACTCCTAATTTGTTTACAAGGACTTCTTGGTCCTATGAACTAAAAGAACATATGACACCTTGCTCTCAGATTAATCTTTGTTAGTTGACCACTGAGTGAAATTTGAAAATAAATTCCCAAATTTCTTTTAATATATTTACATTTATTCATTCATTCATCTTCTATACTGCTTAATCCAATCCAGGGTCATGGGGGGACTGAAGCCTATTCCAACAATTAGCAGGTTAATATGTAAAATGGATGAATGTTTTCAGTTGTAGTTGTTTGAAAATGAGCTAATTAAAGTCATGACTATTGGACGTTGTACTGGAAGGGCAAATCCAAAACATTTAATTTAATATGGCTCTCGTGAGAAACTGGTCTATTAGAAAAAGCAACACTCTTTAGTGTGCCAGCTCTGCAAATATATTATCTTAGCATCATGACCCACATGTTACTGTGGGCTGAAATCTAAGCACATGAAAAAGATCTCACTGTATATGTTATGATAAGCACGGTACAATGCTCACCCCTCATCTTGTGGTGATTACCAATTATGTCATTACGTCATGATACGTCATTAAATCCAGTTACGTGTCTGCTTTTGCACACCCATATGAGGTCTTGCATCTGCCTGGATAGGGATGTAAGGACTTATTAATGGCATCAAGTTTTCTACAGTGTCTCTACTTTGTCCTATAATGTTATGTGAGAGGGTTAGCCACGTGGAAGAGTAATCAGAGCTCCCCCATTCTGCCTGTATGAATCTATTTCATGCAGTTGCACTGTATTGGTCAAACAAATTAAATTCTACACCAGTATGTAAGTAATTTAATGTAAATTATGGTGTTAATGTTCTGTGTCGGGCTGTTGATGATATGCTGGCGTGTGCCCTGTCTGGTGGCTCTTATCTACAGGCCAGGCAAGAAGGAGAACATGCACATTTGCCAAGAACAGTAACCAGTGCTGCCTAATTTTTCAGTGTCTACTGTCTGTACTTGTAAACTAATTCAACTCTGTGAGCTGATTTGACACTAGAAATCTTGATATAACAATAAAGTGGACAGAGTGACTATGATTATTTGTAATTACAGAGACTTATACTATTAACTCTGATCCTCCTTCTCTTTCACCTTAACTCTATGGACATTCCCTCCCCCATATCCTTTGCATTTCTTCCCTACTGCTACAATGTATTCAGCCACGGAGGAGCGCAGGATTTACACTGGATTCTTGTTGCAGCCATCTATGGAATTAAGAAGTGTATCCTTGCATTTCATTAAATCCTGCCTAATGAGATGACTGTCTCCCCAAAGAGCAGATGATAAAG
Source organism: Telmatherina bonti (assembly GCF_933228915.1). Taxonomy (NCBI): domain Eukaryota; kingdom Metazoa; phylum Chordata; class Actinopteri; order Atheriniformes; family Telmatherinidae; genus Telmatherina; species Telmatherina bonti. The sequence continues at coordinate 19,934,162 of NC_136631.1, read as the reverse complement.
TACCCTATGCCACGGTGCATAAATTAGCATGGTGAGGTTAAATGCTGGAACTGACTCATGTTTCACAAGAGGACCCTATCCAGCAGTTAAATCAACTTGCATAAATACTGCCAACTGCATCCTCAATTCACCTGCCTTCCTAAAACTTCCATTCAAACTAATGTATAATTTGTCAAATCAAAACAAAAAAGGAATGAAGTTAATCAGAACTAAGTAGCTTTCCCTGTATTACTTTATGTACCTGCACAGACATTGAAGGTTAAATAAAGTCGCTCTATACTATAAAAAGCAGTACTTCATCTAAAATAATATTACAACAGACATTCAAACATGTTGGCTTTTGTTGTTTTAATTTCCCCTGGAAAACAACACTTTTATTAAATGAATGGTAACTGGAATTGTATGACTATTGTGGGAAGAAGAATGAAATTATCTCTGTACCCTGGAGGATTTTGGTACTCTTAAGACAGGGAATTTGACAGTGAATGCAGTTATATAGATGATTAATCTATAAACAAGTCCACAGCTGTCAGATAAATGGAGTAAAAGGGAAAATAAACAATTATCCAATAAACCTTAACTTGTATTTATTGCAAAAGTGTATTAGAAATAGTTTAAAACAGCATTAAAATATACATATGTTCCTCATATGTACCTATAGTTTAGTTACCAATGAAATACCCTGTGTACTGCTTTTCATGTGGCCGTGGAGTTGATAATTCAGAACAACTAATGTATCCCAATAATGAGATGCCAGATGTAGCTCGTGCACCTTGATGCAGGCATTTCCGCTGCTACAAGTATCATTACCGGTGATGAGAAAACTAACCACATTTTCTTTCATGAGTTCATCTGATCTCTGGACACACACACACACTCGCTCCTATACAGAGTTTTACATGGAGTGAGAGATAGAGAGAGAGAGAGAGATAGAGAGAGAGAGCTGGAGGAATCATCTCAAACTCAAGAGCTCAGCTCGTGTCTGATTTGATCATCACCTCTAATTGGAAGATAATTTCCTTAAAGCCTTTCAAACAGCTGGTAATTCCTCCATTCCTGTCCATCTCTACAACTTTTCTATTATGATTTTTTTTTTAATCATGTTTCCATATTTCAAAAGATGCCCTTGGCAGAGGAAGAGTGATTGGAGGGGATGCTGGGAGTTTTGCCGATATTCCAGGTATTTTAAGCTTTTGGGTCCACATGGATGTAATGGACTTATTCACAAGCAGTTCTTGTCTCTCTAATTAGTGGTCCCCCCTCGAGCCGTAACAAGGGCACTGACGAGAAAGGCTTTTTCCCAATGATAATGTGAATGGATACCTGCAGGGGGAGATTTCTGTACTGTTCCTCATCCTGTCAGCCACTCTGGGTAACACTGGGGCTTAATGAACCTGAAAACAAGACACTGTGTGTGGTGAGGGGAGTATGTGTGTGTCTCTAAGTGTGTGCTTGTGTAAATCCAGATTGGTACAGTACAGCCGCTTGGAGTTGGCACTGGTTCAGTATATCTTAAATGATTTTAGATTTGTGTCCTGTGAGAAATGGCCCTCATGTGTTACGATGATGGGGCCTGTTATGTTTTGGATTTAGGACTTTTCTCAGCTGTTAAGATGTAACTGGCACCAGCACAAGCACCCAGCTACATTTACAAAGACATCCCATACCTTGCGTGAGACTGCAAAAGTATTACTCAAACCACACGCAGATTTCCCGCTGCAACACAAGAATTGCTAAACATGTATTGTGATATGTGTGTCCTGCCTGTGAGACGACTTGACTGATAACTTGACACCACAGAGATGCATATCTAGGATGCATGCAATGTCACAAATGTCACGTGTGATCGATCGAACAGCGCACTGTCTAAGTGAGAGGTCATTGCTCTCCATATACAGCCGCGGGGGAAGGAACGAGGTCTGAATGCCTGGTCAGCACACGGTCACATTTTGGATGCACCATTTTCCCTCTCTGCCCTCCTGGGTGTGTAATGAGCTGAGCTGTTGCTGGTGGAGCATACGCCATTCCATGTGACATTAGACTCAGTCAGTGGAGCTGGAGCTGACCTAGTGCTTTATATATTGGACACCAGGCCTTTCCAATGCAGGCCCAGCTGCATTTACCTTTTGAAGCTTGTTGACATTGAATGATGTGTTTGTTTATCATGGCAGATAGGTGTCATGTTAGACATGCATTAAGTCCTTGCAAAGTGAGCTTTGCAGTTTTTGTCTCCAGTAATAGTGCTGTTGACCAAAGTGAAGATGCAGTTGTTTGGAAAGTTTATGACAGACTACAGAAAATGACAAAACTATATGAAATAAAGGATGAACAGGTGAATTATGGAAATTGTGTGTGTGATGGAAGTGTAGACACATGGAGGAAAGCAGACAGATAGAGGGAAAGACTGGGAGACAGAGATGGAGGAAGGGAGCCACAGATGTGGTGGGGCCTCGGGCAATACAAGTCATTATGGTGTAAACTGCTCCAGTGGTGATGCTGTGGAGGGAGCGGAGAGGTCACCATCTCGGGGTGTGTCAAGTAATACATGCACGCATACACAACACCAGACGCACACAGAGGAAATTGAAAGAACATCTGGATATGTGCCACCTGCCTAGAGGAAGCCATCTAGTTTACACGCAGTGCAGGAGGGGGTTTGTCCCTTCCTGGATGTGCAACCTTCATGCTAGCTTGCACCACTGGGAAAGGATGGAGGACAAAGTGGAGAGTGAAGAGCGCGTAAACCAATTGAAACAGTTTACAGGGATTAAATGTTAAGGTAAACACGGATATCGTGAGTTAGGTCAGGAAATGGGGAGAAATCTGCGCCAGTGTGTCCTGTGCAGACCCTGAACATGTCACCAATATTTCTTGTTCACCTTAGCTGGAAATCCCTGGTCAGTGGTGCAAATATTTATAGATAAAGGTTCAATATTCATTTAAATATTCAGAGATTAAACTGAGAAATCACAAAAATGAAAACTTGATAAAACACAGAAAAATTAAGTCAGCAATAAACAATTAGCATTTTATTTTGCGTGTACTCCCCCCCCACCTTTTCTGGAAAAAGTGACACAACAACCACAAAACTCAGCACTAAGTATTGACCATCTGGCACCAGCCCAAGCTAGCATGCCACAAAACAATTGCATTCATTAGCTTAATTTATCATGTTGGTAAGCTCAATTTACTTTTGCTTGTGCAAGCCTGGCTCATTAAGATTCAGTCTGCTGTTTCCTCAGGCCGTCTTTGTGATCGTTCATGCAGGGTTCACACATTTTGTACTAGATAGGAAGCACTCTGAGGTTATCTGCCAGGCCTAAACTGTTTAAATAGAGGCAGAGAAAAAAAAAAAGGTAGAGAGTGGGATTAGGGAGGCAAATAAGAGAATGAGAGAGGGATGGGGAGGAGTGATCTAACGAAGAATGCCGTTACAGAAAAGTGGGGTGAAATAGGCTCAGGTCCTGGTTGACAGAATGGATGCTGTGGTGGAAGAGCAATGGAGAAAGAGCAAGGAAAGGGAGGCACGTGACTAAATGTATTCTGATAACTGAACAGCAGATGTCTCGCATGGAGCTCCTTTGTTGCCTGAACAGCAGGACCCTGCACTTCAGTGGGCTCACTTCACACTGCATTCATTTGCCTGCCAGCTGCCAATTTAGGGCAGAGAGAGTGAAAGAGAAAGAGAAGGAAAAGATAAGGGAGGGTGGCTCACGCCAGTCCGTTTCTCCCCTCCCTCAGCATGTCTTGCAGAGAGGCTGCCATTCCGTTCTCTCTTTCCCCGGTGGCCTGTACAATTAGTGATCTGCATAACCACCCACACCTCCACGCACTGCTCTCACAGAGCAGAGGGGGTGCTGCCTTTGTCTTTTGGCTGCTGTACAATGAGTCGCTTTGGACCTGGCGAGAAGCCAGAAGCTGTTGCACAAAAACGCATGTTCTTGATGGATGACGAATACTCCTAGAGTCTTATTTCCTCTTGCAGCTGATTTGGCAGGTCAGAAACGAACTGCATCAGCTGCCTTCAACAGACCCTTTGTTGAAACATTTTCTGAGCAGTGCCAAGGGAAAAGTTTGTGAATTGCAATCTCTTATTATCCTCCTAGGTACCTTTGCTCAATAGAGGAGTACTCTCATTAAGACCACAAAGCCCTCAGTTCATTAACGCCTGGGTGAAAACAAATTTGCACCCCTCTGCTAAGTGATGTGGGCCAAGGCTTGAAGGTATTGAGGCTTTGGTGAAACTGACTGTGTGAGGTGGGACCTATGTGACTACAGCCACAACTTCACAGTTCACCTGATGCTTGTGATCTATGTGAGAATCAAATCACATCTCACTTTCTGCCACACTTTTCCTCCTTTTAAGTAAAAGGGGGAAGTGGAATGTTTCTGCTGGTTGGTAAAATTGGGTTTTTCCATCTTGCAAATAACTGCAAGTAAACCTGAGGCAGATTGATTCATTTTCTCAAAACCATTGCACACTACCACATCACACAGCAGGACTGTCTCTGCTTTGTTTATTATCTTAAATTTGAAGGCCACCCTATGATGGAGGTGCCAGCTTTGTAGGATTTCTAACCCTTTTATAAAGACTTGTATGGTTCACTGTGCAGGAGATAATACATGTACTCATCAACCAATACCCACTTGTCCAAATAGTCCTCACTTGTTACAGTACAAAAGACAGCAATAACAGATCCTTCTCATCACCCACCTCCATTCATGGGACAGTCAATGGAATGAGCATTGTCTCCACATCCTGAGTTGAGGGAAGGGGTGCGATAAAAACTTTTTGATTAAGGGAAGGGAATCTTATATTTCACCGTGAATTGGGAAGTAGGAAAAAGAGCAGAGGATTAATCTTAAGGCCATCGTTTTACTGCCTATCCCCTCTCCTGTCTCAGAGCTGAAGAAGCGCTGGTGAATAATGGGGTGTCCATCAGCCGTGGGCTCAAGCCCAGATTGGGATTTTCTCTGGGGATAATACAAAGCAGGACGACAATTGATGATTCATAATGTACAGTTTTAGCCCTGCGATATCACCAGCTTTTGTGGTGAGCACTAGTATCACAGTATTTCCTGGTGAGTTGTGCATGTCCAACAGCAATCTTTGGAAATGCTCTGCTGATGATGGGAGAATCATGAATGTATAAATATGGATACAGAGAAACTCATATTCTGTAATTCAGATGACAAATTGCACTTATAAGTTGTTTCAATGAAAGATTGTCATTCAGTCTCACATGTACAGGATAGATTTAAAGAATGGTTTGAAGGAATGGGAAGATCCAGCCATGGCAACAACCCGAGGTGTTACTTCCTTACTTTCCTCACTTTGTACATACACACTTTACATGGAACCGAGAATAATCCTGCTAACAAAGTTGTCTGGGTCTCCAGTCATGTGAGCAGTACCTGTCGTGTCAGCGAGTGGAGGTTGAGGCAGTGCCGGGGATCTGTGGAAGGGACGCTATCCATCAGTGGTTCCATTTGATATTTAATTTAGACTTTTATGAGCCTTAGAGGATGGGCCATGTCATTTTTCTCTCCTTGGCTATCTCTATAGAGATGGAGGATAAATTCCTTCCATCCATGCAGCAGCCTAACCATGGATCCCTTTGATTTATAACTGTATGTAGTGCCGGTGATGATGGTGGTGCACAATTAGTGGCCTACATGCAGCACAGAGCATACAGGTCTCTGTCTGGGTCAGAACCTGCTCTAACCCTGAGCAAACCTGCTCCAACTTGTATAGAACTCTACAAAAGGTGCACAGATTCATTGCAGATTTTAATAGCTGCCATAAAAGTTGGCCATGGGCATTATTACTTTGGCGTTATATTAGTAATACTGAACTGTTATGATGATGTCATGTGTGGCATCTTGATAAGAACAGTCTTCCTGTTTAAAAGCAGCGGAATAAAAATCAATTAATTTTGCATCAATCAAGTGTGTTGGTAATATTATGCATGGATGTTTTTGCCTTGAGTTATGAATAGAGTGAAATAGGTGCTATTCTGAGAGGGTAATAACAAGTTTTATAAACTAATTCTCTCATAATGGTCTGTTTCAATGTAATTTATAGCTTCATTCATTACCCGTTTTGTATTAGTAATTATTTCTAAAATACCAAAGAGCCATCTTTTCTTTCCAGGTTCTTCTCAGGCTCTGATTTATGGTCACAGCCCTGGCCTGATGCTGTCTTCCAAATGTGTGACATTTCAAAATATTTATAGCTCTGGCACATTAAAGGCCTTCCTTTGAAGGTGACCGACCACTCTTCCACACCAGTGTAATTAATAGAATCCCAGCTTGTTCGCCTTGTGTTATTTATCCACTGCATTCTGTTGAAATGCTGTACAAAGCAGCTAGGTGTTGGTTCCACTTCTTTAGCTCATAAACAGTCTTTTTGTACCCACACGTCCTAGGCTGCATTGAACAGGGGGTGACTGGAGAACATTCCTCGTCAAAGCTCCAAAAGTTTAATATTTTATTGATTAGATCTAAACCTTATGTCCAAAGTGGCAATTAAAATTCAATTAAACTGACTGAAAGCATCATATTAAATTTCATCTCTTTATGAGCTGCGAGATAATGCTGGAGGACTTGAGTATAATCACTCCCTTTTTAGATTATATTATCCTGTTCATTCACTATAAAAGTGACACTTTTAGGTATACTTTCAATATTTCTTAACTGTAACCTTCTAATGAACACATTTTATGGCCATTAAATCAACTATTATTGGGCATTGCAATAAAGAGAGATGGCTGCTTTTTATTCTGCACTCTACATTAAAAAAAAAAAAGAATGAATTGTGGCCAATTTTTGCACAGGTAAATGAAATGTCAACCAACCTGCACAGTGCTTACTAACATTACACACAGTTAATAAAAGGTTTTAGTATTTCAGTGGTTGATGATTAGTGCTCTTAAACATTACTATGAATATGCTTTGTTTTAAGTCAGTCATCAGAATATTAGTTCAGTTCTATTTTTTATTGCACATGCAAATTATTGCAGTCACTTCCATGGTGAGATAAATTTTAGCCTGTCCTATATATTTTAATTACATCTTCTAAAAGCATTACTCAAACAAGGTAAGAATGCAGCGGTGCTAGTACTTTTTGTGCGGCTGCTTGCTTTTAGTCACTGTGGTGAATATTAGGTGTCCCTAGGGATCCATGAAAGTCTGCATAAAATGAATTTGCAATTGGCGCAATAGTTGTTGAGGTATTTTACTTAGAAAAAAAAAAAGGCATCATGTTCGTGGTAAATGAAACATGTCAAAGGGTTTACTCTCTGGGGAATGTGAATGTCTGTGCAAAATATTAACAGCATTTCTTCCAGTAACTGTTCAGATTTTTCAGTTTACAAATTGTCCAAGTGGCTCTAAATGTATTGAGCATGTCTTCATTGTAAAAAAAAATTCTATTTATTTTTTTATTTATCTTTGTTTATTAGTAGATCAAAAATAATGTCAGAGCACATGTAATAACTTTGCTCAAGGCCTTTTTCGTCACGTGCTCATCAAAGACCTCAGGTCAGTGGTAAGCCACAGCAAAGCCATTGATCCTGCAGCATCCACCACAGAAAGCAGGCTATTTAGATGTACACACAGGGCAATGTGAGAGACTGTGAGAGGCTGTTATTACTGAGTGCCTCGCTGTTTCCCCAAGACTGTTTGCTCTGTGATTATTCTCTCTAGCTCCCTGAGCATCCCAGCTCCTGCCTCTGCGATAAAGATATTCATTTACCTGATATGAAAATCTTGTTCATACTCATCCCAAATGACTCTAGATAGAAGAGGAAGAAAGTGGGAGGTAAGAGACAGCAGAAGTGGGAAGAGGAGTTGATAAGATGGAAGTGTGTGAGGGACAGATAGGGGAGAATGGTATGAAATATTAATACAATATGAGCTGATGTAACTAGAGTTTGCATGATAACAAAACAGGGACTTTGTTTCAAATGCGAACACTACACTATAACTGATTTGATGAGAAATTATTGCCAGGCCATAGAAGTCAGTCATGTTTATGCATGCTTAATAACACAGTTGAGGGTCTCACAATATGAAAATTGCCGTTATACCTATGTAAATTTTTATGTGCTAGAATATTTTCTGCATAATAAAAATAAAAGACACAATATATGAAAAAAAAGACAGCTCTCAATTTAAACGCAATATTCAAAAGATTGTGATAATATATAAATAGCCACTTTAAAAAAACAAACAAAAAAAAAACAAGGATTGACCCCAGGAGTTTTTAAGCATGTGAAAATCTTTTTGTACTAATAATATTCCTATAATATAATTTCCTGCTTCTGAGATGGGTTTACATGGATGTATGGAGAAATAGATATTATGGTGTAAGAAAACCAAATGTGCCCTCTCAAATGCATCCTCATGGTTAAAAGGGTAAAATGAGATGCAGTAGTATGATAGTCACTTCCCCTCATCGTGTTTCCGGCCCATCTTCTTTTCCTCTATTTTGTTTGAGTATATGGCTCACTCATCTCAGGTTTTATTGTCTCTATCTTGGGAGTGCTGCTTTCCCCTATAACATGGTCACCATGCGCAGCACATCAAGCAAGTTCTTGATTCTGTACTCAGTAATTTAAAGCCTTTATGAAATTGCAATTTCAGGGCTCAGTGCTTGTTTTTCTAAAATGTACTCAAAGAATTAGCTACTCCAGCCACAAATCAGTTGAATTTATGCCCAGTTGTAATACACTTTATGGGCTCATGGTACATTGCTTCAAAAACAGCAGATGTGAAATTATGATAAATATAATTAGTGGGTTTTTTTTCTTTTCTTCTTCGCCTGCCTCTTTCGGTCCCTCAATCTCCCTCCTTCACTCTCTCTCTGCTGTGAGAGAGAGAAGGATGTGAAGCGTGTTTACTTACCCCATACAATACATTTAATGTCTTAGTAAGGGCCGCCAACAAAACCTGATTAATGTCCTCATCTCTTTTATTAAAGATAAGACTGGCACTGCAGTCAGGAGATAGAGAGGATGCCATAAATCTCAGGCAAAATGAGCAGTCAAATAATCACTCATCAGAAATGAAATCTACATACATTAACACTTGCAGACATTCTGCCGAGAATATAAACACAGGGTTTACGGGTGATGGAGCCACCCCCATTTATCCACATGGTTGCAGTGAGGGGGGGGGTAAAGGTGTCTGTAGAGGGTAAGCTCTCAGTTGGCAATGATGTTCAAGGGGGTCCTGTCCTGCTAAGCTACTGTCCGCCACACTAACCATGTGTCCAGGGAGGCAGACACACAATCATTAGAGCAATGGATGAGTTGGATGGCAGAGGCAATTAAGCATCTCCCTGAATAGGACATAATGTTGATCCGTCCCTGCGATTAATCAAGGCATGCATTAGACAGTGATGGGCGACCTCGTGCCTTTGTGACAAAATGATTCTTCATCCCGTGTTTGGGGATTGGGATCCTGAGGTCCCTAATGCGCCTTAGAGGTGCCCCAATGAAATCCTGTCATCTATTTTGTTTCTGTCCCTGACAGCGATCAACCTGTCTTCTGCCAGCCAAGGAACATTATCTGAACTCCCCAGGCAGTTAGCGACAGGGACTAAGCTCTTGAGTGGTGGTAACAGACAGATAGATATGTAAAGCATCGATAATGTTGCCTTGCTTTTGCATCAGCATCAATCCAGGTAGAAATATGAACCACATACAGATCCATGTGAGCATGTAATTACATATACACCTTAGTATGCAGTTTCTTTTAGACACATAAGCAGTGGCAGAAAACAATATCTCAATTGCTTCAGGTCAGTCACATTTGAAAGGTAAATACTGTATTAGAATCTCTGCTACATTTACTGATGTTTAAAGTGAAACACTTTAATGATTAAATAAGTTGTTTGCAACCTTTTGGTCCTCTGAGGGATAACAGACCATGTAATCAGTAATTCTGGTCACAAACTTTACTTTCAGTAAAGGTCTATATAATCCCATATTAAAAAATGACATATTATTGGAAGAAAAAGTCCACATGACCCTTTCAATGTGAAAATGTGTGAAAAACTGAATGAAAAGTAGTTGAAACTACAGTTGATCTGCCTGATTTTGTGTCATGTTAAACTGGACAACAACATGGATACATACAATTAGGTGTCAGCTTAACAACTATTCACTCAAATTTACAGTGCGTTTGTTGTTGGGAATAAAATCTAGCATTTCTTCTACCAAGATAGTGTGCCATTTCTCCTCTGTTCTCTGTATGTTCGGTGTTCCAGCCCAATGAACACACAGCCATCAGCAGACAAACAGTCTCAACCACTGCCCCCCTCAGTGTCACACAGACAGAAATACAGTGGTAAACTTCATGAAGTCATGCTCTGTGTTCTTTTCATCAAGTTTTTTTTTTAAAGTTTGCCTCTACCGTTCCAACAGCCAAGCAATATACCAACCTTCCAGATTTCCTTGACGATGTCAAAAAAGTCTGATTCTCATCTGTTCTGCCCCGACATGCACAGAAATGCCACCTCAGCAGTGGTGGAGGGTCCATTTCCAGTGTTTGCTGAGGTTAGTCAATAGTTTCGATAGTTTAGTCCTAATTTCAACCTTTGCTAATAAAAATGCACCTTTACACATCATCTAAATGCCTAAGATGTCCAGTTGTTCTATTCTGCAGTTTTCTTTCTTCGCTCTAATCCACTCCACCCACATGACTACCTATTCAGCTGTATTGCCATATCATGAGATCATTACCTCCATCACTGAGCCCAGGCATCTGAGAGCCTGTTAACCTGGAACGGGCCTGGCTGTGCAGCCCTGTGCTGATGGTACAATATGCTCCTTGTTATTCTGGGATCATTGACGCTAAATCCCTGGCGATCAAGTCTGTTTTGTCGAAGTTCATTGGCTCAGTGGGGTTTCATCTCATCTGCATGCTTGAAATGAAGAAAATAGTGTTCAGGATAGTTGGGTCGTTAGGTTGAAATTCTTTGATAATGACGCATGTTACATTAGACTCTTACAAACTAGAGATAAGTGCTTGAAGGTCTGGGAAATGTAATTTAAGGAATGGTTATGGCAGAGAAGAAATTTTCCTGAGGTGTGAAGTGTGGAGATGACTACTTTCATGCTAATCTAATGATGTCACATGTCGCATAGCCAATACACATTTATTATAGCTCAGATAGAACCAAATATCTCCAAAGCACCTCTATTGCAGACAATATGGAGCTAAACGTATCTTTTTCATCTGCAGGCCTAACACAGGCCTAACACAGCTGATAGCAGAGTGTACTTGTTAGTGCTGTCACCTTGTTTGTTTAAAACCATTATCTGAAGAAATGACTGAAGCATGTAGCATTAATAAGGAATTCATAGATGTCCATTAGTTGTGAGCAATCTTTCAGCATGAACAGGAGCTTGATGAAATGTAGACCCCTGATGAAATGCTAGCAGCTGAGCAGCTGAAGGAAGAAAAGTGTAGCCACCAGCTTTGCCTCATTTGAAACAAGTGCCAAGTGACACTTCTTATTAGTACTCAGTAACACCATCATCCATACATTAACCTCTATTGTGCAACTTGCTACAACTAAAGTTGCACTAAATTGAGCATTTTTGCAAGAATGCAGTTCCATAAACTATAATGACTGCAACACAGAGCATTGATCTTTATGTCTTAAATTCATTTGAACATTTTCCATGTTGTTTGAACAGTAAAAATATTAAACATGAAAGGAGACACAAACTGTAAAAACCTACATTCCTCACATTCCTGTCTTCACAACAGATGTATAGCGTTATCAAACTGGCTGCGCTTGTCGGTAGGTTTGCAGTTGACTCAAACTCACTAATGAGTACTATTCCTTTCTATTTTTCCTTTGGTTTAACTTGCACACTAGAGCCATTTGATTAAGTTAAAAAAATTGTAATACCTGGTTAAGATTAAGACAAAAATAGGCAAAGATCAGGAAAAATTAAGCAGTTTTGCATTAAATACCATCCCAGTTAATCAGAAACAAGCCATTTGGACATTAGGTATATATTTAGTACACATTATGCCTTTGATAAGACCCAACAAATTAATTTTTTTTTTTTTTTTGGTGATATATACCATTTTTTACCATGTTAAATGTAAAAATTATGAAAGTGTAATTTTCTTTTTCCTGTTATCTTTTATGGGGCAGAAGACAAGTTTCAGATTGTGTTCAACATGCTGCAGTACAAATGCAAATACATTAATAAATTTGCTATGGATCTGCTTCCTTTTCATTAACACTTGGATGTTCTAAATTTACAAGATAAAACATAAAAATTTGTAAAACAGATTGAAGAAATATAGAATTGTGATTATAAGCAGGCTGTGTCAATGTAAACTAACAAACAGGCCAATGCAACTGATTTGGAGAAGTGCACAACTTGTGACTGATAATCTATAACTAAGGAAAGCTGCTGGTGCTGTTTTATGAGTGTATTCTTATTTGTAAACCACTTGGCCTGGTAATTTTTCCCTCACCCAAGTTACTACAGAAAATAAGGAATATTTACATCTGAAACTATATAATCTTTAAGCACCATGTAGCTGTCCACCTTCGTCTTGTTGGATTTAGTGTTTAATGTTCATCCAGGCACACCTAGAGCGCTGAAGGAGAAAGCCATGGTACATGAGATTAGACAGCATGTCAACATTTTAGAAAAATTCGGGTCAGGCTTACATTTAATCTTAATATAAAGGAAGGACAACATGGCATGGTTGCCAATAGACAAATCAATGTTTGATAAGGGATCAATCTGAGAACATCTTTGTTTTCCACATAACTGTGGTTGAACTGAAGAAACTGAGGGACAACAAGCTAAAGTTGAGCTTCTGGAGGTATGTTGTACAGCAGCAGTTTTTGTGATTTGACATGATGCGTGTCATCCTGCTGGGGACTGTAAAATGTTTTTTATTTGTTTGCTTGCTTGTCTATTTTTGGTGAATTTTATTCGTTTAACCTGTTTGCTGCTTGCTGCTGACTGCTGGGCATCGCATTTTACATGATATGTACTGCCATATTATTCATTTACAGAAAGCAAAATAAGGTCAAAATGTTCCTATTTTCAGCAGTCAGAGCTGGGCTTTCCTGAATGCTTGAGCTTCCATGATTCCTTTAGCATGTCCTCAGAAGTATCTCTGCTCTATCTCTCTCCCTTTGGGATGTCAGCCTTTCAGAGGACGAGCAGGCCATCTTTGAGAGGTGGCGTCACACATCTGCCATAACCCAGCAACGCTCCTCGAGGAAAGACATGTTGTCAGTGCACATTTATCATCAGGCCCACCATCGGAAACAGATTCCCCTCATAAGCAATTTTGCTCATTAGAGTTACGGTGCTGATTTGCTGATTGGAGTTACTCTGAGGCTACTGCACTGTGAGAGAAGGAGAGGAGAGCATGACTGAGAGGGAGGGGGTAAAGGGGGAGAGGGGCTGACACGTTTGCAGTGATGTGAAAGCTGAGATGTTGATTAATGTGCATTTCTCCTGTCACGTAAACTGAATAAATAAATATCAAACAAAAGCAGGGGGAGAGGCTCATTTACAAAACCAGGAAATGAAAGTTCCATTTAGTTAGAGAGTGAGACAGACTGAGATGACAGTCTGTAGACACGACTGTAAACAAGGAATCACTGCAGAGAAAGTCAAGCCGGTGTGCCCACAAGCTTAAAGCACCTGCTGAAGCTGTTTTAAAGGTGAAGTTCACTTCTTTTGTAATAGCTAAAATATTAAGAGGAGAGTCCCATCTCTCCCAGTGCTTGTGAAGTCCACCACTGTGATAAGTGGTCTTCCTGGTTAGCATGCAATCAGCTGTTGAAAGCCTTCAAATGAAGCCAACAGCTTCACAGTTTCAGCGGGGGATAAAATAAATAGTGTTTATGGAATTTAAAACTTGTCCTGCAGTGTTCCAGTGATGGATGATGATAACAATATTTTTTTACAACAGCTCAGTCCTGTTTAGCTCATTTAGGACAGATTGTTTATATTGATCTTCATATCCAATTCACAAACAAGCTTGTTGACATGAGTAAACACTGTTGTGTTTGCAGCTATGGAAACAGAGTTTACATAGGCTGAAAAAAATCTCCATTTAATGGAGTAAGATGTTTACATGCATGTTGATTCATATCTCATTATATTGTGTTGTAGTTTCTCATATCCCATCACTATGCCACAGTTCTCACTGTAATTATGTGTACGTAACATATTTTTAGCATATGAATATGAAAGTTTTTTTTTTCCATGATATGATATTGAAATATAATACACCTATAAATTCAAAGAAGTTTGCAAATAACAAAAAACAAAACTGGATTTCTTTTGTCTCTTTCTTTTCTCAAACAAAACCTATGCAGTCAACACAGTCCAGAAAATTAAGACATGCAGACTTTAGTGGAAATGTTGCACCATATTTTCCTTTCATCCTATCCATTACATGCTCATATGTAACCCCTTTAGCAGTCATTAGATCATTACTCGTTTTTAGGGAGCACCAAACATCCGAGGCCCTCTGAACTTTTCCTGTGGAGCCAAGCCAGCAACCACATGGCTTAATAAATGGTGACAAACATAAGCCAGCACTCACACTGCCGACATTACGTGATAAAAAAGACATGAAGGAAGTTCAGCCAATGGCGTGGTTGCTAGAGGTTTTGGGTTTATTATGTTTCGATTTACCTCCACCTTTATTCGGATATCTAATTTATACTTAAGTATTTTCTCTGTGGGTTCATTGTCCATTGTTTTATCTGGTCAACTGGCTACTGGTACACCCTGCTGTCATTTTCTTCACAAGAAAACACACTCGAGTGCCTCCTATGACCGCTTCCCTCGGCTTCTTTTCTTTTCCTCCTTACATTTGCAGATTCTTCCTTATGCACAGGTTTCTGGGGAGAAGTCGTTTTACAGTTCAATCAGGAATTCTAATAAACTGACCTGCGCTTTAATGACTAATTCATTGTCTCCTTTACTACCTTCATGGGTATAAAGCAGATTAATGACTTGAGCAAGGTTAAAAACAGTACCACTGTGCTTTTCCTTTAACGATTATCAATCATCCTTTGGATTCTTAAGAGAGCAACGGAAATTGAAGGAAAATTAGTAATCCTTTTGATGGATGATGGCATAGGAAGGAGTGTACATTAGATAAGTATGGTTTTAGCATTAAATGGAAGTCTGCTGATAAGCTGCATCAGACAAGGATATATTTCAGAATATACCACACATTTGAACAAGACTATAATGCTGTACAACAGTATTATAATTCAGTGACAACAAGCTACCATGTTTTGGATTCTTTTTTAATCATACTTCCAGCTGTGGACTCCTATATACATATATATATATATACATATATATATATATATATATATATATATATATATATATATATATATATATATATATATATATATATATATATATATATATACACACTTTCTTTACAATATTTACAACAAAGGGCTTTTAGGAAAAACTCTAAGGGAGATCTCCACAACAGTTTAGAAAGTGCAGCTGAAGAATTTCATGTGAGTTTTTAACACTTCTTTGACAGTTTCTTTACTTTTTCTTGTACAGTACTTTTTTTTGTTTCGGAAATCCCATGGAAGAGAGAAAGAGAGGAGGAAAAAACAAAGAGGCGGCATGAGGGAAAGGCAAGGAAACTGGAAGACAGAGTGTAAGGTTGCATTTTTGTTTATCATTCTATATTCCCCATCTCTCACACATACGCCTCTGCTGCATCTCTGGGCTCTTCCTACTCTTGGCCCAGTCATTTCTGACAATGTTAATGATTTAGTGGAGAGCCCTCCACAACGGATGATTTGTGACATGTAGGAAGGATCGGAACGGGGGAGGACTCGGCAGGTTTCTGTGGGGAGTGTTTGGGATCCAGGGATGCCTTGAAGATAGTGATTCATTATATTTAAGACAAGTGTGACATCCTACTTCAAGGAAGCAGCACACATATGTATGGAGGTGGGGAGGTAGAGGGGGGAGATTTTTGGGGTGGCCAAAGTAGGGAGGGGTATAAGTACAAAGGAATGCCTTTTTGGAGATGACATAGGAATAGGAGGAAGGCATATGGAGACGGCAGACTGGAAAATAATGGGTAATGGAGGAATTTAGCCTCGGGCTATATGCCTGCTTTGCCTACTTCTGTATAACTAGTATATTTATAATTCAAATACATACCTTTAATAATTAACCACCAGTGAATATTAAAAGAGGATGTGGGATATCTTTCCTGCAGATGGAGTCAGGTAAAAATAGTATTAAATTTCAAATTTGACAACAGTACAGAACAAAGGAATATTGAAAAAAATAAAATAAAATTTTTTTCCATTTTGGTACCCATTATTTATTTCCTTCCTTCATAAATAAGCAAAAAGCAGTCAAGCTGATGTGTGACTTTTTTTTTTAAAGTCATTATGTGGTTTTTATTAAATACGGGTAGCCTAATACATAATCTCAGTGTTTCAGGATTATAAAATATTTTTGTTGATAATGCTTTTCTTAAATAAAGCCAGTTTTGTTGTGCTTCTATGTACAATACAGAAGGCTTATTGTTTCTTGAGTTCATATTGCAAGCTAGCTAAGGGCAAGTCCCTGGAAACATGAGTGTACAGTTACGCAGTTTCCTCAGTTCAGTATTCAGTTGTTGTCTGCAGTCACTGTGAACTTGTGCTCTGCAATAACCAGTAGCACCAGTAGCCATTTTTTCTTGGCAGAATATAAAACCGCTGCATGACAAACATCACCGGCTGTATGACAGTCACATGATCAAGGGATTATTATCTTGTATGAAAATTGTAGGCTGTTTTACATCCAGTTGTGTCCGTTCAGACACATTTATTCTGCTGCAGCTTGAAAATGAGAACTATGTTATCACATGGATTAAAAATGCACCGAGTTCCTGAGTGCTCCTTTTAAAGTAAAATGTCCCAAAGGACAGTGTGTTTTGTACTCTGTACACAAGTGGCACAGAAAAGCTCTCATAGACTGTGTCAACTGATGTTATGCAAACACCAGAGTGGAACAAGAACCAATGCATTTGCATTTTCTGGATCTTAAATGTGTTCCGCTTTTGTACAGGCCCCATTTTTTAGCTCAGTGCTTTGATGTAGCTCATACATATTGAGGAACCTGCTGAAGAATCCAACCATGTAACCCAAAGCATGAGCTGATCTATTTGCACATCCTCTTAAAATATGATGCATTAGTTTGTCCCGTTTATATTTCCAGGGTTAATTATCCAGGGAGGGATTGGACAATTAGTTCATCCATGCTAATTGATTATAATATTACATCTTTGGTGATGATGGGATGAATGTAGTGTTTTCATTCAATATTCCTCCAAGGGACTTGATAATATATACAATGCTTGTGCGTAATGAGGGTTTTAAAAGACCAAATCAGCAAGGGAAATTGTTAATTCAATTTCACTGAGATGATTCTGAGTATTCATGGTACAAATGGACTGAATAGCAAGATGCAGGGAACTTGTAGTGTCCTTTTTGATTTTGACTTGTGTCAACACAAAAGATATGGATCATGGGTTCATTTCTGTCAGTGGCACAATAGCGTGTCAATTCTCAAAGACGTCTTCTGTTGTACTCATTATTGAAAAGTCGGTCATATCTTTACAGTCATATCTCCTGTAGTCTTCGTAGTGAAATAAATTAAATATTACCTCATTCATCAGTAAATACCGGGTCTATGAAGTTTGACTTTTTCATCATTTGACTGTCTCTTTCTCTAGCTCATGGTCTTATAAAAGTTGTCTTCTGACTTGTCATATGTCTGCTGTGTGAAACTCAGGTATGGACTTCTAACCACCTCTTGCTGGTGGTTCCAGTCAAGCTCCATCACAGCATGTCAGTCTGTCACAAGCCACAGGCCGCAAATCTGTGCAAAGAAAAAAAGCTGCAACAATATGTGTTTTTGCAGTCTACCTGGAAAGTTAAGAAAATCCCCAAACTTCCACTAAATGATAAACAAAAGGAAAATGGGGACTTAAATATTACATCTCACTATTGATTTTACGCTCAAGGTGATCACTGACTTTCTTTGCTTTTTGGTTCACATTAACTATGTATATTCATCCTCACTGAACATATTCTGTTTCATAATAAATCTACTTTATTTCTTAAAATTCAGCAACAGTGTCATTCTCAGTTTTTCATCTTTATGATTAACATCATTCTATACAGTATTACTCATTTAACCTCAAAAAGTTCATGTGCAACTCAGCAAATAAAAAACAGTCATGTGTTAATGTTGAAATATTACATATCCTTACTGTGCTTAATAATTAATATCCCACCCCATCACCATGAATATTTACATGCAAAGTGTCCCTGGGAGCCATCCATATGCCAGAGGGAGGGAGTGTCTGTGTGTTTATAGAATTAAACACTCAAATATTGTCAGCAACCCTGTTTTGCCTCCAACCATGAAAAACACTCACTAAAGCATTGCTTGCATTTTATTTGTTGTTGCTCAATGTAACCTATTCAACTTCCACTGAGAAGTGGCAAGTCAAATTATAGGTACTCTTTTTATACTGAGGTGAAATCCCAGGACGCACCTTGTCTAGTCTGAACATGAAGGGATCGCAAATGTTGGTTTTTTTTTTTCTTTTTGTAGGTTTTGTTTCGAGTGCAGTGACATTTTTCATTGAGATCACCCTCCACTTAGTGTGTCAAAGTGTCAAAGGTCTTGTTGTCTTGATTCTTTGCGGCAATCGAGAGGCCATTACACAGAAGAAATTACACAACACGTTAGATTATGTTGTGAAAGCAGAATCAGTGCTGTGTGAGGAAGAGGAGTCGTGCTTGTTCACATAGCTAATGTGAGACTGCACAACTTTCAACAAGGGGAAAATCAAAGACAAACATTGCACATTATAAATGATTATGTGGTTGTGCAGCTAATTTGGCTAAGCTTCTGAACATTAATGCACTCCTTAGTTCTAATCATACTGAATGGATTCTCTTCATTTCTGTCTTTGTATCTAATCCAAGAATTCAGAATAAATGCTGTTGCGGAAGACTTGAGTCATAGCATGACCGCACTGCCAGAGTACAATCACATTCACATATTTCCAACCTTTGACCTTTTGAAGAGACTCCGTCGACTCTGGTAAGATTGCAAAACTGCTCTTGTGAGCAGCGCACAGTGGCCTCTTTAAAGGATGCATAAGTTAATAAAGGAAAAGTCAGATATGTAATGCAAACAAATATGCTGTTACTGGTGAACCCGGGCATGTTTGGCTCTGTTGAGCTCATTGGCGATATTTATCTAGGATAGGAAGGCTGCTTGTTGTTGTTGCCTCCCTGCAGGTCCCCGAGCTCTCAGATCTCCTCTCTGTCTCCTGTGTGGATAAGTACTGGCTGCAAAGGCAATGCTGTTCTTTGATATTTCACTCCTCATTTGAATCAGTGGTCGCTTTATTTGACAATGCCAGGTAATTACCTGGGTACCATGCTTGATCATGTGAACTCCAGCAGAACCAGAGAGGAAGGAGGGAGGGAGGAACAGAGAGAGTGAAGGGTGGCGGTGTAGGCTGTGGATGGGGTGGGGGGTATACGATAGGAGGTGGAAATGGGAAAACATAAACACAGGGGGGAGAAAGCGTGTGTGTGTGGGGGGGGGGGGGGGGGGCAAACAGAAACTATCTGCATTTGTTTAACTGCATTGTCTTCAGTCAGTATTGCAAACAAGGGGAGTCATGAGTACGTCATACAGAGTTTTGTTTATCAAGTCGAGTGTGTTTTTATAGTGTTCGACAGTGGTTTTTCTTGTGGGACAGCACCATGCTGTGAAGGGAGAAAACATGAGGTCACACAGGGAAAGTTACCGAAATGACTGTAAGTGAAAGGAGCTGGTGCACATAATTCAAGAGTCTCATCAGTTGACATGAGTGTGAGAAAGCAAAAGGGTACAATAAAAAATATGTGCGTGTAAAAGAATAAACTAGAGAAGAAATCAGTCATTTGTCAATTTTTTTTTATTGTATTTGCATTAAAGCAATAAAAAACAAATCACAAGAATTTCCAAATTTACATTTATTTTTCAGACATAAAAATTTATTTTTTCCCATTGTGCTTCTAATACAAACTGAAAGATATTCCGAACTGCATATTTATACACAAAACAAAAACAAAACGAAAAATAACAGGCAATTTAATTTATTTACAAAAGATTTAAAAAAAAATGTTGCATCCTTGACATTAACTTCAGTATTTCAAATAGCTGGATGTGGAACTTTATCAATGATGTTTATTGAACAGGAGGGCAGTGTTTACTCCCTTGTGTGACTAGAATATCAAGATGCGTCGATCCACGTGAGTGCAGCTGCGTTCAGGCTCACTTCACTGAGCTCTGCTTGGAGGGAACCAACAGACAACTGAGGCATGGACCTGAAGTTAACACTCCCTGAGTGTATCAGCTTTTATAAAAAATCTATCTATCTCCTGTATGCAAATATCAAAAATGAATCTTCTTAGTACAAAAGTTCACTTGAACAGTATATTTAAACTGGGTAAGAAAAAAAAAGAAAAAGAAAATAATCTTTTGTTTATAAGACTCCGAAAGCAGCTGCCTTGAGTTTGCCTGGTTCATTAAAGCTTACTATTTATAAAGAAGAATGACGGCAGTCACACGAGTCAGTCTAAATATATCCCGTCATTTCACAAGCAAGTTTTGATCTCTTCTTCTCACCTTTAATTGATTTTGAATGACGCAGCTTCCATATGTTCAGATCATTTTGATATAAATATTCTCAGCACACTTTTCATCCTCTTTGCTGGTTTTTTGTGGGTTTTATTTTTGCTTTTTTTTTTTCCCAGGCACCCTAAATACACGCGGCGGTTTCTAATGCGGGTATAAGGACGGAAGCCCTGTGAGACAGCCTCCTTCGTTTCCTCTGGTGCGATTTTATCCGCTTCCTAATCATATTGAAAGCATGAAGACCTCCGCACTTCCATTTCCCGCGTTTTGCGCCGGACAAACAGCAGCACAACGACGTTTGAGTTCGCTTCAAAGT
Organism: Telmatherina bonti; assembly: GCF_933228915.1. Classification (NCBI taxonomy): domain Eukaryota; kingdom Metazoa; phylum Chordata; class Actinopteri; order Atheriniformes; family Telmatherinidae; genus Telmatherina; species Telmatherina bonti. Next base: position 19,913,090 of record NC_136631.1, on the reverse strand, counting down.
GCTGAGAGGAATTAAGACAATTTAATAAGGGCTTAAAGCACTGGCTTGTCTCTGCTGCGACTAAAGGCATATTTTCTCTGATCAGCGGAGGAGCGCGACTTTATAGGACATGTTTCTATTTCCAAATCCGCATAACAGCCAATGATGCATGTATTTCCTATATTGTAGATAAGGGAGAGAGGGTTTGATATGTAATAAAAGGTGGGACTGTGCTGCCTGTTTAAGTCCCTTAAGCCTGATAAATGATGAGCGACAGAGGCACAGCCAGAGGGTCACCACTATTAACTCCTCGCTTTCCCGGCCTGCACTTAAACTTCTCTCAATTACAACTGTTAATGTGGTTGGATAGGTTTGGATTTGTTCAATCAAACTGAAATAACAAGAATGAAAAAGCAGAAATCGCGGACATATCTGTACACTGCTTAAGCTGTCCTCAAAGCCAAGTGTTAAGAGGAAACACAGGGATTACAGTCGGTGGTGTTACTAACACATGCACACCAGGTATTCTGGGACAAACAGCCAATACAAGCTCATTAAATCAGCATTTGGTGTATCCGAGCAGGAGTTAACGATGGGCTCTAATCTCAGCGGTGACCTGCTCAAACTGTGTCACAGCCCAGCAGAGCTCATACTTTGCACACAGGCTCAGACTATAAAGACATCAGCTGTTTTAGTTAGGAGGAAAAATATTTGTTGTATTTTATTTATTTATTTATTTATTTATTTATTTTAGATTTTAGAAAAATGTAGCTGGGATTTAAATTCGTTTGGCAAAATAAAACTCGAGCTGCTTTTTCACCTGAAATTTTTATTTTAAAATTAAAATATTGCCGAAATTATTTTTCAGCAACATTATTATTATTATTATTATTATTATTATTATTATTATTATTAGCGTATGGTAATGTGCTCTTTCCTAAATCCACACGTGAGTAAGTTAGTAGTTGTGTCTTTAAAAGGCCCTATTTAAATTATATATTTAATTGCATTCTGTAGTAGCTCTTATGATTATTGCAAAAGAGGCCCAGATACACAAGCTTTGAAATAGTCATGATTTATAAACTATTTTTCCACTTTGTTTTTCACTTTTATCTAGTTGTAACTAGAGTTGCACGAGGACTTAATCTTTTCTTAATCGTATAATTGTGAATCAGAAAAAGTCTTTTTACAGCAGTAAAAAACAATCTTTCGACTCAACTGTGTTTGGTCCTCTATAGTTTTCGGAACAAAATTATTTATTTTTACGGACTAACTGTGAACGGTGTCAATAGTTAAACCGAATTAATATCCTTTAAAAGAAAAAAAAAAAAAGAAAGAAATTAGGGGATATCCATATCTGATAGATGGTACTAAATCTTAATTTTATAGCATTAATTTTTAAATTACATCTCTGTTTCTAAATATCATAAAACCCCCTTTGGATTAGACATTAGAGTCCAGTACATTTTGTGGGCCTTTTTAGTCATTTGCGTCGCAGCTCCCTGCAGCTTCCCCTCCGCGGCGGCCGCGAGGTGTCGCTAGAGGGCCGCATATTTCTTGTCGGCGTGTAGAAATGGAAAAGCCACAGTTACATTTTGTATTGGCCTCCTCTCTCTTTCTCTGCGTGTCTCTCCCTCCTCCCTTTTACTAACCCTCTGACACCAGACTCTGAGAATCGGTGGAGGGGAAAATGAGGCTTTGGAGCTGAAGAATTTACAGTTAGTCGCGAAACTTTTACAAGTATTTGAGTTGCGCAGTCCACTTTCTGAAACCCTATAGTCACATTTCAGTCCAGGGTCAAAGCGAGTTCAGATGCAGAGGGCTGTAGTAATGTTTTATGCAAGAAAACAACGCGCAGCCAAAATATTTGCATATGAACAAATTAGAAATAATCTAAAATAGTGTGTCAACCACTGACATAAAATGTTGTAGCCTAGTTTAGAAAAAAGGTGTTATAAGAAGGTGTGTGTGTATATATATATATATATATATATATATATATATATATATATATATATATATATATATATATATATATGTGTGTGTGTGTGTGTGTGTGTGTGTGTGTGTGTGTGTGTGTGTGTGTGTGTGTGTGTGTGTAAATTACTGCAACTACAGGACAACTAAAGTTTTTAACTTTGATATTTTTTTTAATGTTTTAAGCTTAAATATGTATAAATGCCTTTTTTCCTTTATTTAGAACTGAATAAAATGCGGAAAAAAATGAGGGTTTTCACTGTCCGCGTCTCTTCTGCAGTGAGTGTATGATCCACCCTTATCTCAGCCTCTCTATACATTAGCTTTGCTAATTTGCATAATCTCAAACACTGAAGAAGGCCAAAGAAGAACAAAGTTACAAACAAGATTAAGGCGATTTTATTTGTTCCTGCGGTTGAGCGCCAATTGTTTCTCCAGGAGTGTTTAAGGTCACTAAGAGGATTTGAAGCACGTTTCATATCAGTGATCTTTTTGAGGGAATTAAATCAACAAAGCATTTCTCTCCATATTTAGCAACAGGCTTGTGTGTGTGTGTGTGTGTGTGTGTGTGTGTGTGTGTGTGTGTGTGTGTGTGTGTGTGTGTGTGTGTGTGTGTGTGTGTGTGTGAACAACCGAGCCCCGCAGGGCAACAGAAGGAGGGAGAGGGATTGTAAGTCCCGCGAAGAGTAAACAGAAGAGTGGAAGTTCAGTGCTGGAGCTCGCTCACATGCAGGCGATGGTGCACCTTTAGGATGTGACATGCAGCGGTTTTTTAGCCTGGTGACTGTCCCAGTAGTGTTTTCCTTGAAATGGATCCTCTTCTACCCCCCCTAATGAATCCAAACGCAGCTGGCCATGTCCCACACGGACACCGAGCGCTTTAACCCTAAACTGACCTCAATTTGACACCAGCAGATGAAATTTTACCGCCTGTTAATGCCATCTACTGATTTTTTTCATACGTACACCTGAAAAGAGCCGCAAAGCGTAGATATAAAACTACCTAAAAAGTTTAATTGTGTATGGGGGGGTTGGAGGAGGGAGGGACGGTGCTCTCCAACAATGATCAGGCTTGTAAACGCGGTCAGGTTTAAGCAGGGGAGTTTAAGTTGGCACACGTCTTGTTTATGAGGAAAACTTTATTTTAATTACTTATTGAGTGAATTATGGTTTATATGAAATAAGGAAATGAAACGATTTGTGCAACCTTTCATAAAAACAGTAATTAAGCGGGTTTAACCGATTACACAACCTAAACACTGGCAACAATGAAGTCGTGTGTTTATGTCTTCTATTAATTACTCAGATAAATATTTCCCAAAACAAAATTGCTTTAAATTTAGTCTATTTATGAGCTATTGTTGGAGATTTTGCATAGGAATAGATGTATTTCTGTGCAGTCTTACATCGGGCTCGCATAATTAGCCTCTTCTGTTTTCACACGCTCCTCGGGTGTTTACATCACTCTCCTTTGGGGCAAATCGCATATTTCTACAATAAATGCGGGGAAATGCCGGTGCAATCGCAAGATCTAGAAGAATGTAAACGTTTTTCTTTTTTTTTTTTTTTTTTTTAAATCCAGCGGAACATCTGGATTTTTTCACAACGCTGCACAAGAGATCTGCCACGCTTAGAAAAATATAATCATTTTGTCCGCATTTTTTTAAATAGTCCAGCCTCCAAAACTTATTGCGCCGTGAGAGAACGCGCGTTCACAACAAAGGTTTGGATACAGCATAAGGGTTGTGCTACTTACCGTGGTTGTCCAGAGGAGGAGGATGAAATAAAAGTCAAGCGTTAGAGCACAAATCAACGTGAACGTCAGTATTTAGCTTATGAAAATATCAGTCTTCAATAGCAGAGTCTGCAGGGCTGCCATGTGTTTACAGAGTTAAGAGAGAGACATGGAGACGGTGAATGCCTTGGCTCTCTCTGCGCACAGCTCTGCTAGTCCTTCCCGGGGTATTGCGCGTTGAAATGTCCACACAGCCGTTTGTCAAACCCTGCAGTCCTACACTTCCCACCCCCCTTTATGCCAACAAACATAACTGTTGTCAAGGTTTCATTTATTAAATCTTTTTTCCTTTAAAGAGAGAGGGGAAAATGCTCTCTCTGTAACAGACCCCGAGCAACGCTGCATGGTATTTTGTTTGTTGGGAGAGTTTATTGACCCTCCAACAGTAGCCACAGCCCATCTCCCTGAGCGTGTGTCTAACTTAATCCTAACCTGTGAATAATTAATTTCAAGCATCAAAAATGCCACGGAACTACAAATGGAGCCTTTATGTGAGAACCTATCAATACTGCCATGATAGCATATTAGCATTGATGAAGCCAAATATTAAAGGGGATAGATGGCCTGCTTCTATTTGATGCGTAAAAGTGCTCAGGCTCCAAAAGGGGCTTCACTGCAATCGATGGCCGGAGCGTTGCTCCTCCTCTAAACTTCAATCTCTTCGCATGATTGATGATCTTGGGGAGCTTTGATAATTGACTACTCTGAGGTAAGGCACGGGTTTCTATCAAGAGAGGGGATTGGACGAAAGAAAAATACAAAATTACTTTCCCCACAAAAGATTTTTTCTTCTTGGAAAAGTTCATTCTGGGCTTAGAGGGGGTGTCGCTTAATTTACTAAAATAAAGGGCAGAGAAATAATTATCAGCAAGATTAGGAGGCATTACGGAGATATTAAGTATGCACGCTGGTTTATAACCACAAAATAGATAACGAGTAAGCGCCATGATCATACATTAAACTCACAATTCATGGGATTTGATCACTTAAAAGTCTTTGTTTTTCTGTGTGCATGGGTGCAAGATCAAATACTTTATAATTACGTGCCTTTTGTACAAATGATATTTTCCAGAGCATAAACGTTTGAGTACGCAGTTGATTCTTCTTTTAAATTAACTTCACCCCCTAGGAGATGATCATTCATACGCTCAAGTTCAGTCAGTATTTTGTTTAATTCAGCTCGAAGCAGTCTGAGTACACGCTCTCTCATTCAAAACTCTTTTTTTTTTTTTTTGCTTTCTCTTTTAGGACTCTTCTCGCCAAAACAAGGAGTAGGAGGTTGTGTTGCTTTCAGCTATTTCGCCTCCAGTGTGGAGTTGAAGCTTTCCCTGTGCCTCGCATATACTCTGCATATCACAAGATTTGGTCTCTCCTCTCTCTTGTGTGGAGCTGCTGTAGGACTGGCTATGGCCACCACCACTTCCGGGATCCGTCATTTCATTCGCCCACCGCTCAGCGCTGCGAACTGACTCTGTTTCTATAAGCAAGCTAGCAGCCAACCTGCCAACACTCGCTGACACTCACTCATCTCAGTCTCGCCAGATAGACGAAATACCTACGGGGGGAAAAGAAAGGAGAGATCCGAATCGCAATCTCTTAATTTCTGCAGCTTTTTCTTCCCTTTTTTTTTTTTTTTCTTACAGTGATAATAAAACAAGATAGCGATCTGGAGGCATCAAAGGAGACGCGGACTTGCGGGATGAAAATGGACTAAAAAGATTCGTCCTTCTCTTGAACATCATCACCAACCGTCATTCATTCATTACCTTGACAACCTCTGGCTTTGATTGACAGCTGGAGTGGCAAAAAGCCATGAGACACGACAGTTTAGTTACATGCAGGTTGTTGATGGGCCGATTGTAACCTTCACTTTGGCGCATTTTTTCTTTTTTTTTTTTTTCAAGGAAAGAAGGGAAAACAAGAAAAATTGCAAAACTCTCCAATGCTACGAATTAAACTGAACCACAGTGGCGAATAGGACAATTCGCAAAGTTGGTTGAACGAGGAATCTTGCCTCTAAATCACTTTTCTAACCGGGACTGGGATATTAAATATACGGACAGATTCAGGAGTTTATTGGAGCGCAGCCTGATGGCGCAAAGGGTAGGTTTTAAATCTCCTACACTTACCTGTTCAAATCCTCTGTAGAGATCGCTACCCTCTTGTCGTGTGCTGGCAAATTTACAAAGTATCCATATCAAAGCCCCTATATTTGACATTTTTGCAGCGTTCTCACTCTTGAAGCGAAGTGACAGCCTCTGCTTTTACCGACAGCCTCCACGACAGTCGTGGAGCAGTTTCACTGGAGACGCCAAACTAATTCGCTCTTTTCACCCACCAAACTCTGCGTGCAGAGGGGAGCACCAAAGTTATTATGTTTCTGGTAATGGCAAACAATATAGCAGATTTGAATATATTACACTTTTCCGCCGTGGCTGCATCGTGTTCTCACATCCAACAGCTTAGTAGTTTATCCGTTGCGTGTGTTCAGAATGAGACGACGTGCTTTTTTTTGTACTTTTTTCTCCACATTTGTTTCAAAAGTAACCGGGAATTGCGCTCACTTTTACTTTAATTTTATTCCCAGTACGATGAGCTGGCCCATTACGGTGGGATGGATGGAGTCCCGGCGTCGATGTACGGGGACCCGCATGCTCCCCGGCCGCTTCCCCAGGTCCACCACCTGAACCACGGACCGCCGCTGCACGCCAGCCAGCACTACGGAGCCCACGCTCCTCATCCAAACGTTATGCCCACGAGCATGGGCTCTGCTGTCAACGACGTTTTAAAGAGGGATAAAGATCAAATTTATGGGTAAGGTTTGCACAAACTAAATTTGCGTCCTTTTTTTTTTTCAAAGTTTTCAGGTTTTTTTTTTTGTTTTTTTTTTTTATTAATTTTTTTAAAACTTTTGCTTCACTCCTGCTTTCAACTTTAATTGAGTTTTGTGTAAGTCTATCCGCAGTTTGGACTTCTATTGTTGGTTTGGGGAGTTTCGTTAATGCGTAACTTTACACTAATTGTATAAAGCATCGTCAAGCCCGCAGTAAATAAAAATATGAGCCCCGAGCTTGTAAAATATGGAAGCTCAGGAGACCAATCTCGGAAGTCGCACACTCCAAGGAAATAGTTTGAAACACAAAAGGGGAAAAAAAACACCTTTACTAACAAACTCCCTTAAAAATAACTGCCAGTTATAAAAAAAAATGTCAGCGACTTAAATACCTTTGCTCTTGTCTTAAATGTTATATAAAAAAACATAAACACACACACATAGACACACACATTGCATTGCGACGCACCATCTTCTTAAACATACTTTCAAAAGATTAATCCCACACGCCGAAACACTTATGGATGAATACAAAACTGAAAATATGATTACAGCTTTTGTTCAGTGATACGTCCACAGAAAGTGCTATAATCCACTGATATAATCTGGGCTGTAGTGTTGAGTAAATCCATCTCATCTCTTGTACTTACGTTTTTATGTATACGGAATCGAGTTTACCTTCATTTTTATACCCCCTCGTATCAAAACGACAGAAATAAATATTCTAAAGCCGGGCGTTTATCAAATTTATGCATGATATAAAATTAAATTTTGTCTTAAACTATAACCTATAAAAATATTTTTGATTGTCTCTGGATGTTGAATAATTTTAAGTTATGTTTTAACTCTATAAAAGCTGTAGGCCTGTTTTGTGTAAACTATTTAATTCCTCAGCGAATCACAGACGTGTCGTAGCAGAAATATATCATTTCAAGATTTATAGCAAACCGTATAGATCGATATAATTTTATTCTAAAGACATCGCTGTTGTTTTTTTTCCCCTCTTAGTTTTCTTGACTTCTCAGTCTGCTTTCCTTTTCTTTGCACTGCAAGAAATGTCAGTTTCAACAAGTCAAATAATATATCCAGCCTAAATGGTTCTTAGACTTTGAGTTATAATATCCCAGATGTGTATTCTGATTTATTTTAATACAAAACAGTTAACAGCTAAAGAATTGATCTGATACCAGATATGTTTTTTTTGTCTGTCTTATCTTAAAATGTTGCTGCTGGTTCAAGGTGAAATGCTAAAAGGCTAAAAGTCTGTAAACAAATATATATTTAATTGACGTGTGGCAGATTTTCATTTAAAGTTGCGATGAGAAAAATTAAGAACGGACACAAATACAGGTTGATAGGACATTTTTTGCAGTGTGGAGCCGGTGTGTTGCTTGTACTCAGGCTGTGTTTCCCCTCTTGCAGTCACCCTTTATTCCCATTGCTCGCACTGGTTTTCGAGAAGTGCGAGTTGGCGACGTGTACTCCGAGGGAGCCCGGCGTAGCAGGCGGCGATGTCTGCTCTTCAGACTCCTTCAATGAGGACATTGCAGTCTTTGCCAAACAGGTCAATTTTGCACAATGAAAAAATACATATACTGGATATTACAGCTGCTTTCAGGCTTCAGGTTTTCTGATTATATATATGCAGAGGAAAACAGAAAAACTGCCTCCATAATTACAATATATAAACATTGCTGCAAGTTTAATTTAAGACATATAAATGTTTCTTTTTTTCTTTTTTTCTTTTTTTTTTTTTTTTTTGTACTGGTTACGGTAAGAAGAAAAAGTATCACTTTATTTCATTTCACGATTAAGTAACTTTTACATTTGCTGTTTTACTTTAGGTCCGAGCAGAAAAACCTTTATTTTCATCAAATCCAGAGTTGGACAATTTGGTAAGCGCATTTTCTGTGCATACGATCTTAAAATGTCCCAGCAGTATAAATATGTGAACATAGGATTCCAACTTTCGCACAGATCCCAGTTCTGCGTTGAAGTGAAGCTACGAGACCATTTGAGGCTTTACTGTCTTGGTTCAGACTTCTTATCTAAACCCCAGCTCACCAGTGTTTAATTACTTATTAGACTGGGACATGCAACTTTTACAGTTAGCTGTTGTGCACTTCTTACTCCTAGTAGCATTTTTATAGCTCTGCACGAGTTTAAGGGGAAAAAAACTGCTCATAAGGTCATATTAATTGTGTCTAATTTTTTATTTATTTCAGATGATACAAGCCATACAAGTATTACGGTTTCACCTCTTGGAATTAGAAAAGGTACGTTTCAGAAATAGATACATTTTTTCCTTTTAATTTTTATTTTTAAATTAAATAAACTAAACACGTCACCTGCTCAAAAAGCTTAAATATGAGAGATATGATCAAACCTGCAGCAAGATTCAGCGCAGTGCTGTTATTGATATCTGAAAGAACACCGGAAAACAATGAGAAAGAAAAGTTGGAAGATTTTAATTTTTTTTTTAATAATAAAAAATGCTGTTTTATGAAGCCAATAATTGATGCAGCTGCAGTGACTATTGATGAATTATGTCAGAGCCTCTGTGCCAGTGCTGCACATTGCTATTGATCCGCAGATTTGGTTTCAGTCGCTCATTATCTCGCCAGCTTACGGCATGCTGTTTATTTTTTGTCGTTCAACTTGTTGCTCTGCTCTCAGGAGAATAATAAGCACTGCAACAATTTCACTATTGTTTCCTCGCCGCCGATAATGCCCCTTAATTGGAGTTATTCTTGGACTGACTGGAGCGTTTCCCCATCCTGAAAAAAAGGTGTATTTTTCTTTCCTTCCTCTTTTCTTATAGGTGCACGAGCTCTGCGACAATTTTTGCCACCGGTACATCAGCTGTTTGAAAGGAAAAATGCCAATAGATCTAGTTATTGACGAACGGGATGGCAGCTCAAAATCAGATCACGAAGAACTTTCGGGATCGTCAACTAACCTTGCAGATCACGTAAGTAACAAGCGTCGCTGTTATTTATTCGTAGACGTGCTGTTGCAATATCTGTTGCAGGGTGCATGTTCTTTTTAATGCACGCGACAAATCGGCTACTTTCTAAAATAATCACTTTGTCACATGGCCAACTTTGAGGCTACTTCAGCGTGTGACCCTGCTGTGCCGTCAGTAAATAGAGCATGCTCTGTTCTGCAAGGAAAATCTGCCGATCGACGTTCTAAGGTCAAAAGCTACATGTGATACAATAGGCCGAGTTATTGTTTTAGTCTTTTGATTAGGAGCAGTCATGTGTGCATAATGCGTTGGTGCTGGCGCGTGCGTGTTGAGTAATTGAATGAGCTTGTGTGTGTGTGTATGCGTGTTAGAGGGGACGTGTGTTACATCGCTGCCCCGCATTTTGGAACAAATGCACGCTGATGGAATAAGGAAAAAAAAAAGTGAGGCAATTATCTTTTACGCAGGTTTAACGTTAAAGCAGGGTATCAGTCGTATAAGCTTTTGCTTTAGGCCAATATTTAAAAAAAAAGAAAAAGAAAAGGGCTTTATGTTTGGGTTGTGCGTTAGGAGCCTGGATATGGTCTGCGCGTAAAGCTGTGGATTTTGCTGCAGAGGTGGAGAAAGTGGTGTGAGATCTCAGAGCTGAAGGCTTACCATCAATGTCAAGTTCACAAGCTATATGATGGTTCGTCTGGAGGCTTCCCATTGCTGTTGATGTTAATGTGTTTAATTGTTTCCTATTGATTGCCGTGTGGTTTGTACTGGAGTTGGTTTCTCCTCTGCTCCCCCGTTTTATGGCCGGAGGCTCCATAACGCTGAATTCAATTATATGCACCTGAAGTACAGTAGCTTTAAATTTCAAGATCGATTCCCCCTACTTGAAATCACGCATTATTTTTGTTGTTGTAATAAACACAGAATATTCTCCCTGCAGTGTGAGTTGAGCTGACAATGTAATATTGAGTGGATATCTGTGAATGACGGTGCCTTGCATGGCTGTGATAAAGCCAATGTTTTTGGTGGGGGAGTAAAAATGAGCGACTATAGTGTAACAAAGTGACTGGTTAATATCTGTGCAGCACAAGGCCAAGCCTATTAGGAATTAAAAGCAGATTTAAGTGTTATGCAAAGTCTCAGTGCTACATCTGTTGGGTCTGGCTATAGGCCTAACAGCAGTGGATTGCCCATCGCCTTCACAGGGGATTCAGCGCGCGCTGCACCAGGTGAACTAAGCTTTAGTTACACCGAACAGGACTATGACGAGTTTCAGATAGAAGGTTAAAAAAGAAAAGCGGTAACAGTGTGATCCTCCAACACAAGTGTAGAAATGAGGCATGCTGTTGTTTATATTGGAGAGATTAGATAAACTGGCCTGTTTAGTTTCATGGCAGATGGTTGATACTCAAGCCAATTTCCGATGGAGCCTCCAATGCTCAGACATCAGCTTTGTCATCGCTCCACTTGTAGGAAATATTATTATAATTAGAAAAATTAAATATGCCAATAAAGCAAAATAAGGAGCAGCAATAAACAAAGCAGGTTGCGTGACAGGCTATTTATCTTTGAGTCGTTTGGACTGACCACCTCATTAGGCATTTAAGGTTTGAGGGATTTATTTCACTTTTGTGGCACCATTGAACTTTTTATTACACGTAACTGCTGGGCGGAATTTTTCCAAAGCAGAAGAGTTGTTTTGTTTGTTTGTTTTTTCTTCTTCTCCCTCCACTTGTTTACTTTTGGAGCCATGTTTGAAATGAGAAGGGATTTTAATGATCATTGCACCTCATGGAAACATTCATACTGCAGTTTAATAGCTATCTTTTCAAAATAAAGTACAATATCATGTGTAACAGTGCACGCACTTTACTATAGTATTTGCACAAAGTATAACATGAAATGAAAATATGTACATTGAGTAAATTATAAAAGCTAATTCACAGCAGTCTAACAACAACACACAGTGATACATTTAGCCGCAAAAGTGCAATATATGTTTTTTTTCTTTTTTACATTTTTATTTATTCAGTTATCTTTGGCTCTGTTTTATTATTTATTTCTGTCCTTGTCTCATTGAGGAAAGGAAGGCAGTTTGATAGTTAGATATGCTAATTTATTTAGTTAGACTCTCTCACGTCCATTTTTCTTTGCTTTGATATGCATTTTTAATATATAGCCCGGGGCTACATCTCGTTTGGAGAAAGTTGGTTTTTCTGGAGATGATGAGGCTGTTCACTGAGAAGGAGGCAGCCCGTTAAGCTTGTTTTTATGTATGTCTTTTTCCTTTTCTGCCCTCCTACCCCCCATACCTGATGGCAGAGCATAATGAGCACAGTTTTATTTACACTTGAATGCAGCACTGTCTTGCAGATGATTGGATTATGGTATAGTGAGAGCAAGATGAGGCCTTGCTGACACTGTTGATTTCCTTTATTCTCTGGCGGTGACTATCTCAACCATGTAGCCCACCCAAGGCTTCCGAACTCATCACCCCTCCTCACATCGACCCCGTCTATATGAACGGAGGGAAAAAGATGTTGAGTTGCACACAAAATGAAATATGTGGAAAGAAAAAAAGAAACAGCCGTGTAGTTTCATAAATGACTGTGTGTACTTGTGAACGGTTTGTGCTCTTGTCTTTTAATTAATGAATAAAATTTCTGTCTCTTCCGTGCTACATCCAATTAGGCAGACAAATAGAATTAACAATGTCTGAGTATTATCTGTTCTAATAAATTAGCCTTTGCGCCTTCTTGTGCCATTGTGCTGCTTCCTCAGTCAATCTTAGCAGAGGGCTTTTTCATTTCCTTTGTGCATATGCATCACGTTGACGAGACTATTTGAATTTCTGCATGACTCCAGATTTTTCATATGGAAACTGTGCTGTATTTGCAGGCCCCCCAAATGATTTGTTTTTGAGAGCTTTCTTCAGGGAGTTCCACTAGTTTCCATAGTTATGGTGCAGCTTATGTTGAAAGTGTTTGACTAGAAGTGGAAAAAAAGGAAAACAAGCCCTTTCTGTTTAGATCTTATTCTCTGGTACAGGTTTGTGGCACTGTACCAGATATATGGGCAGATGTGGTGACATCAAAAGTTCAGTCTTCTGCTGTGATTTACTATGTATCAGTGAGGGTAGGTGCTTCGTAATGTCCTGTCCTATTTCTGTTCGGACAGTGAGCCCTCGGGCCGGGCTGGCCCATTGAACCGTGGAAATTCTCCGTTTTTGAGGTGGTCTAATTCTACAAGCTTTGTTCTCCTCAGGGGATGACTGTGTTTGGACCTCATGAAAACAGTGCAGTGCTGACTTGAGCTGCTCTGTCTATTCCGTACGATTGTTTTGTGAAGTTTGGCTGTCTGGCCTTACATTTCCTATTTGATTAGTGTTCAGAAACAGGGGCCCGTTGGCAGGCACGTCTAATCATTACTGCTGTGGCTGAAGAGACGCTCTGCTCACTTGTTGCATCTCCCACACGCTATAAAAAACCTGTAATAAATAGTTGTTCACCAGTCATTTCAGGATCATGAGATCCTTATACATTTGCTTAGATTTAACTACAATATATACAGACAATGATCAAAGTTGCATAAATTTACATGCTAATGTGAAAAACCTGTTATGTGTTACAAGGGATAAATGAAAGCAGAATTATCCGTAATGAACTGTCAGTTTCATTATTTCTTTTTCTTCTTAAAGAAAATTCCTTTTGATGTATGTAAAACCCATGAATTTAGATTTTATTTTGAAAAACTTTTTTCTAAAAGCATTTTGCACATGTAATGTGACTCCTCAGCAGGGACTATTATTTTTGCCTCAGAGAAAGTTTTCAGGCATAAATGCAATCAGTTTATCCTTCCTATCTGTTAAAACACGCTGTGGAGAATTATTAGCTGCTGAATTAAGGACTCTTTATATTCTGGATAATTGAGGGTGTTGTAAATACTCAAGTGTTCAATAGATGTTCACCTACACTTTCTTTTTTCCACGGGCTTTGCATATAATTATGAACTTAACTCAACTCAAAAAAAAAACAAAAAAAAAAAAGTGTGTGAGGAGTTTTTTTCTTTCTTTGTGCCATGCGGCAAGATGTGTCTTGAAATGTCAGTTTGCTTCATGATTTATGGTCCTGTGTGTTTCTGGTGTGTCAGCAATTCTGTACATGTTCAACACGGGATCCCTGTAGCTGCTCCTCACACTGGTTGTACAACACAAACACACACTCATGAGATTGGTCTGTCTCAGTCTACCTTATGCTGCTCCTGTGCAGACAGATTTCCCCCCTTTCCCCCTGGGTTTCAAGGGAATTTGAGGGAAATTCAATGATGCTGCTAAATCAATTTTATTTGAAATTCCTAGGGATGTAGACAGAGTGCAGTAAGGGAGGTAAGATTGTGCTGGGCAGGTGTTTGTAAATGAGAAACAGGGGACAGGAGCAAAAGAGACAGCAGCATTCTCTCGCTCTCTTGTGGCCTGGCTGCACTACAGGCAATCCTTCCCATATTGTCTCCTGCTTTTATATTAATTACAACTTGTATTATCAGCCGCCAGTTGCTAACCCCAGCAAATAGAAAAGGGTGCCCCAAGAGACCGTGCTTCTTTAGTATCTTACTCTCCATCTTGTCCTATTGTGCACATTCGTGTATGTGTGTGTGTTCTCGCCTGCACATAAATGCACGTTTGCTTGCTAGCATTTCCCTCCTCCTCCTCTTGGTAACACTGCTCTTTAACACAATTAGTGAAGAGCATGGAGTGAACCATGTTTGACTCCTAATTATGCCCAGCTTTGGGGGAATAGTCACATGAGCTTGAGGCCTCTCTTTTTTTCCTCTTTTGCTTTTTCCTCTATTCTTCTTTGAGGACTCCTTGTGTAGATTGAAGAAGACTGTTTGGATGACAGGATTTTTTTTCTTCTACAACTTGTTTGAACTTTATCAGACCCATGGGGGTTCTGACAAAATGGTTGTGTGTGTTTGTGTTGCACAGTGTCTGATGATGTGCCCGCCATAGCTCAGAGAGTCGCTCTAAATTATTCATACAGAGGAAAGGCTGTTGCTTTTGTCGTCTTGTGTAGCATGGAAAGTTAAAACTGTTGTTTTGATATTCCCTGTTTTGTTTTGCAGACAAGGTAATGAATGAGCGGTGACTTATAGGTATTTGAAAAAGGAGCATGCGCTCTGGTTGTACAATTTACAATACCATTATTAATATTATTATTATTGTTATTATTAGGTCATATTAAGCGCTGCAGTCCTCTTTTTGCTCTTTAAGAGCCAAACGAAAAAAATCTCTTATTCCAACATATAGGTACATTAAATCCAAAGGGTAGCAAATCATAGCAAAAATATCATTGCCTTTCACACCATTAGCTGAGGTGTCTTTGAATTTAATTTAGTGCAACACCATTAAAAATGACACATTACTCTGCAATGATAGCTAAATTAATTCTTATCGATTCCACTTTTGCATTAAAACCATGCTGTGGCCGCAGCTAAGAGAGTGTGTAGAGAGCAGCCAGTATAGCGTTTCAGGTTTGTCTGAAGCCTTGCCTGAACTGGGTGTCTCATCATGAGGAAATGAAACCCAGTCATTTACTTCTCTTATATCAACAGCAGCTCCTTCTGAGAGTGTATAACTTAGCTCTGCTTAAATACATAATGCATTCTGGGATTCTTACCTCTCCCCCTTTCTTGCCGTGGTGCTGCATATGACAAAGACAAGGGCACTGATGGGCTTTTCCCACATTAGCGATTTTACTAAGCATGCTGTGCTGAGAATAACAGAAAATTACTATAACAACAGACCCAGTTCCCATGTGTTGATCAGTGGCCCAGAGAATGAAAACATTGCAATCACCTATCTCTTTCAGAGCAGGGACACTTCTCCCATGGCTCACTATAGAAGGCTAAAACCCACGCATGGGCTATTGTTCACCCTGTCTTCTTACCCCTCTTCTGAGTAATTCTCCAAGCTCTTTATCTGATTGCCATCCGGTGAACAGCTGACGCTGAGAGGGCCTTGAGTGGAGCGCTAGGTCTGAAGGGTTTTGTGTGTTTCTGTCTGCTGTTTTCAGCTCCAAGCTGTTTGAAAAAACAGCCCGCCTTCCCCAAAAAACTTAGCAGATAAAAGGGCCTCGCTCACAGGCATAGAAACAACCTCGCCTCCACAGCAGAACAAGCAGCAGCACATCAGGACTGTGTGCCCAGGGGAGCTCGGCAGCGGCTTGTCTTATAGCCTTTATTTCCCTTCGAACCTCCATTAGTCTCCAGGCTCTTTCCTGTCTGTCCTCCTCCAGTACAGCTCACTCTGACTGGGGTACCAAAGCAGGCAGGCAGGCGGATTCCTCTATGGCGGGGAATGAGGGAAAAGAAATTCATCAAGAACTCAGATTGGAGAAAATGGTAAAAAAAAAAAGGTCTTTTCCTTGGAATGTTCTGTGTTGGGTACATACCCCCTCTACTTTTACATGAATGTATTTGTGTTTATGTGTGTTTGAGGGAGAAAGAAAAAACACATAGCAGGAACTGAGAAGTGGGTTGAGGTTTGTGGGAAGCCTTCGTGAAGGCCTGTGTTTGTTTGGCTTGGGTTCTGCTCAAGGGGCTGCTTCTCTCGGGCCGCAGACAACATTAGGCCTCACATTTGCCAACATTTTGTCATCATGCTAAGGTGACATGTTAAATTGGGAAAGACTAGCTAGGGTTGCATGAGCTATGTGGCTGTATCAGCTCTGTGTGTATTTGATTGAGCTGGTGCGTCTGTGTGTACAAACGTATTAAATGACGTGACTAGTCTGCCTCTATTCCGTGAATGGTAGAGGAAATTCCACCTCTAGCCTGCCTTCATGTGGCACTGATAAAGCCTTTCCTGTACAGTAGAAAATCCTGTTTCCCCATGTGCACTGACAGGGCAGTGGGAATGCCCTGAAAAGAGAGGGAAAGGGGGGGGGGGGGGTAGTCAGATGGAAGGACAGAAGAATAAGTTTCCTTAGAAGCCCTGAATTTGTTTATGGATCTTTTCTTGAAGTTAGCTAGAAGAGATTTCACACATTTTTCAGAATATCTTTGTATATATAAAAGTGAGTGTACATACATGTGTGTTTATACTTCTTGCTCTATTATGTCATTAGCATGTGAGTATAAGCATATTCCTGAAAGCCTTTGTGGGTGTGTGTATATGTCAGTGTAGGCGTGAACACATTTTTGGCAGATTAGCAGGAGAATCACTGTCATATCTTATTTTCACTTCTGACAGTGGTAATGATTAATGGCAGCTGTGGTGTGTTTAGACTTTTTACCTCTATATTTCTCACTTGACACGGAAGTCTCAGTTGGGTATGGTATAAATGAACACCACTGGGCTCTGCCATATGTGTTTAGACGATTACTCACAAGTGCTCTTTCTTGCAGCTCTCAAAATCAACTGCCACATTAACTGTACTGTATTTTGCTCTCATGCATTAATGAAACACTTTGATTACAGTGTTTTGACTCATAGCCAGCTGCATTAGAGCATCATTTTCTTTCCATTCATATATGATTATTTTAGCTTATTTGATTGTCTGCTAGCTTAGAACTAAGCAGTAGGGCTCTTCGCCTTGCCAGGAGAATGTAAACAGGCCAAGGAAACTCACAGTTCCTCACAGTAGACACTTAGAGATGTCAGTCTCATGTTTCCAGTACACTCAAATGGACTTTCTGTGCTTCTGTGCTTCTCTTCCACCTTCTCCTCTGCTCCTGCTTGTGGCTTGGCTGGGGAATGCGGTTGGATGCACTGATGGATGGATGGATCCCACGCTTGCGTTCTCCATTTTTAAACCAAAGAACCCAGCTTCCTGGAGAGACCACGATGACGCCACCTCAACACACTCAGCCGGCACACCAGGGCCCTCCAGCGGGGGACACGCTTCACAGAGCGGTGACAACAGCAGTGAACAAGGTGAGCATGCTCACTCACACAAGAGCATACAGTGTCCCTGTGCGCTCAAGCACAAACACGTAAACATACATACATCCATGTAGGACATTAATCCTCATGCATGGAATGAGGTGCCAACACTTCACTTTACTGTGTCTGATGTGAAATCTATAGTGAATAAATGTCTCTTTACATGTCACAGACGTTCCTTCGGAGGCTCCTTTCCTTTCTTTTTTTTTTGACCAGAATCTATGTTAACACAATCACACCTAAAAATGAACATGCTTATCCACTATAACACTCAACCACAGACACATGCAACAGCTAACCTAACAACCCTGTAATACACTGATCTTGTGAAAGGCTTTCCAAGACATTGCTATTTAGAGAGCTGAACAAAAGCTGGTGATTAATAGTATATTTCTACCAGTTCTCACTTGAATTTAAACCATATCAACTTTGCTTGCACAACAGCCCATGATCATGTCTCGTTGAAGCTTGTGTTATCTTGCACTTGGCCTACCTAAAGAGAAATGTATTTGAATTATTACAGATTAAATACAGTGTGTTTAAGCCACAACAATCTGGCTTACATTGTTGCCTCATTATCAGATATAAAATTGTAAACAGACAAACAAACAAAAAAAAAAAAAAAGAAAACACTGGCATGTTGCTTAAAATGTGCACCTGACTTCTGTTTTCCTGTCCTCGCCTTGCTTTGAATGCACGAGCAGTTTCCTTCCACTGACGGCAGAGTGTGTTTTTTTTGTGTCTCTTTCTTTATACACCCTCTGGCAATGTCCAGAGTTTTTCATGGAATTTCATCACACTTTCGACACACACGAACCCGCTCAAGTACACACTTCTTCCAACTCGCTGTGTGAGGATGACTGTTGTGTCTGTTCAAGGCCATCGTTTCGCCAATAAGCAATCAAACGTATTGATGGACTGCGTCCTCTGTGGAGCATGATTTAAATCATCTCTCTTGACAGAAGCAGCCGATTCAGGGTTTTAGCTAATAGTGACCACAGACTGAGGACAACAATAAATTTTTGTGGTTGGCTATGTAAGAAATCCCAGGCTGTTCTCAAGCTAGTTAGAAAGAGGAAGACAGTGATAACTAATCAGGTTACTTAATCAATTATAAAGAGACTTGGTTAATAATAATTTGACACTCCTAGCTAGAGGATTTTCCTCTCGCTTTCTTTCATGACAGTGCATTGACAGATGTTGGGCAATAAATGCAGGTCACATTGAGTTGTCACGCAGAGCACAAAGGACACCTGGGCAAATGCAAAAACGCGGAAAAGCAACAACAAAATCCGACAAATCAGAGGAGTATCAAATAACGTACAAGAATAGTTTTTGTCTTACCATTTGCAAGTGCTAATACATGGTGAATAAAGAGAAGCCAAAAACATAATAGGGAAAAGGGGGGTGGGGGGCCGACAAGAGAAAGAAATGCACTGCCTATTGATTATCTTACACACATAAGTACAAGTGACCTGTAATCCACAGAGCACTTATCGACTCCATTCCCCACCGTATCCAGTAACAGCAGATCAATACAGGCCAAAGACAGTTACGGTACAGCACCATGCACTGGGCCAATGTAGACCTACACTGGATCATGCTAAATGCAACATCCAGCAGCTCATAATGTTTCTTGATACAAACTAAGTAAGTAGCTTAGAACAGATACCGAGATTTAAAGATGGTGGAGGAAGAGTCATTTAAGTACAGAGGTTAAAGAGTCGAGAAGGTGAAAAAGTGGGAACAGAGAAGGATAGAAAAAAGGCAAAAAACCAAGAGCAACTGATTTAGTGGTCTAATGAGGCCGTCCTCTAGCCAGTTGTTTTGTGTGAGGCATGCTCTGACCTTTCGCTCCGCTCGGGAGCCCTGCCGCCTCATTTTTCACATTCTTGCAATTACGTTAACGCTTGAAGCGCTCGCTGACTCCCGAATCTGGCCCTTCCATTCTGACAGAGCCTTCCCTTCCTCACCCCCTTCTCCACTCCACTCCACTCCACGCATGAACTTGTCTCCTTTCTCGATACATTTCAACATAAAATTTGTAGTCCGCACTCTCGAGTCCACTGAGAAAATGTGAAATGTGCGCTTCACTTCAGTAATGGGGTCTTTAACAGCTTGGCCCCTGTTAAAAGGGGTGACAATGTGGATCAGTTGAGGAAGACAGAATAGATGGGTGAAAGTGAACGAGGAGGGAGTGAAAGATTGCACGAGACCCACAGTGCTTCTGAGTTCCAGCTGGCAAGAAAAAAAACTTTACCACCTTGAAAAGTGTGCTTTATGTGTGTCTGTGGCTTGACAAATATTAAGCTTAAAAATCAACCAAGAAGCATCCCTGAATGTAAGACTCCTGTCTACTCCTCCCTCAAATTGCTGAGACATATCTAACAGTGAGCAGATTCAAATTTCTTTTTTATTTATTTATTTATTTATTTATTTATTCATTTTTGTTTCTCTATCTGCATTTGGCTAATTTGGATGTACATTGGATTAAATTTCTTTTTTTTATTTATTATTTTAAAGAATTTTCTGATACTCTGTAGTGAACATCATTTTGAGCCAGAACCTAAAAAGAGATTTATCACATTTGCAAATATGTCCTATCCTCGTTCAGAAAAGATTTTCATCAAGAAATAAAACAAGGAAGGAAACAACTTTTCTCAAAGTTTCTTTAAAAAAAAAAAAAAAAAAAAAAAAGAAAGAAAACTTGACTGATCACACTCAGAACTTATTCTGCCATCTCACTTACTGATTTTAGCAAGTGACTCCCTATGTTCTTATTAGGTAAACAAGTATCAGCCGTTAAGGGGAGATGGGTCAGAGAATAATGCACAATAACTTCAGTGTCTCGTTGCATGCTCATCATTATGATTAACAGGCCTTTGGAGCTCCTCCAAGCTTATCTAGAAACATCAGAGACATCAGTTGCAGGGAGTTAAACTTGATGAATGTGCATGCCTTAAGATAGAACTGGTTTCCAAGCAGGTGTCTGCAATGTGCTAAGCACTCAAAGAGTGATGAAGCAGTGTGAAGAAATACTCTGTACATCTACACACACCAAACACAGTAAAGTCAAATGCGTTCAGTCATAAACTGTAAATCCCCAATACAGATTTAGCATGGTAGGTAGTGTATTTTTTCCTCTCTTGCTGTATGTGTATGTGTAAGTCTGAGTGTGGGACTGCCTCCCTTCCAGTCCGCACTTGTAATTATTAGCTATGCATGAAGACCAAATCCATGATGACATCTTGAGTGTTCAGCAAAGGGGCTTTCTGTACAATTCCCAGATTCTACTGTAGATGGAAAGGCTCTACAGAAGAGAGGAAAAAGCATTTTGTACATTTTCTCAGCAATTGAACAATCCCCATGCTCTGTGGATAGACAGACTCCCCAGAGAGACTGGGAGAGGCGGAGATGGAAAGAAAGGGAGGGAAGGCACAGAGAGAGAGAGCTTGAGCATTCAGCTCCAAGGGAGCATGCTGTGCTTGATGGTGTTTTGGTACATTTGCGTGTGTGCGTATGTGTGGGGAGTGTGGTGAGCCCTCTTGGCCCTGGCTAGGGGCCCCACTCAACAAGGTCTTTGTGGTTGTGCTTACTAGAGAAGGGGGTCATTCCTAGTGGGGACACGACTCGTGGTATTCCCAGCATGAGCAAGGCTAGTTGAGGTCTGCATTTTCAGGACCTTTGGCTTTGTATTTTAACAGCTATGCTCTGGACTTAAAATGTCCCAAAAATGTTGAAAAAGCCAGAAAAACCAACAACAACAATAAAAGACAAAAAACAAAACACAAAAACAAACATGTTACCACAACAGAAATAACACCACAATATCTGCTAAACACAAGATGGAAGCCTTGTTGCATTTTAGTAGCACATACTATAGTTCTTGAGTGATTGGTGAGGTGTGTCTTTGTATCTAAAATATATGGTTTGTGTGTTTGTGTGTGTGTGTCTGTGGGCACACATGTGCATACGTTAGCCGGTTCTTTCTAAGTGCCTGTTAGAGTTTAATTTAGTGTAGTAATTAAAGCTGAACACTAGCCCATAAACAACAGATAAACAATAAAGCAGACCTAAGCCCTGCTGTTTCATGGTCCTTACTCCCAGCTGTTGGAGCACTGATAATTTTTACACTGTGCCCCCACCTCACCACAACACAATGCTGAAGCAACAAGAGTGTGTACTAGTCGTACATGTATGCATGAGTGTGTGTCTTAGTCAGTGATGGGAGAAGGTGAAAGAGAAAAGGGCTAAAAAAAAAAAAAAAAACATAAACTTTCAGTATATATCCCCTTTCCTCTTAAACGACACACAAAGCATCACAGTGAAACAATGTGTAAGAAGAGTAGTTTGCCTCTTTAGCCATTTACAAAACCAGCTCAACAGATTTCACATAAACATTAAACCAAGTGCGCCATGAGGTGCATTCAACTTATAACTTGCCATATCTTACTAAGTAGCAGCAAGTACAACAGCACTCCATGGAAAACAAGCTGAAAATTGGCTGGCTTACTAAAGATAACATTGCCATAGTGTTTTGGGATATGCCACTGTGTGCAACTTTAGCCTTGTCAGTACATGTTGCTCTTATGTCAGATATACACTGTAGAAACAGTGCCATATGTCTGTCTGATGGTTTGTTGGGAAGGGGCAGGGCTATTGTTGAAAGCTGAGAGGAGTTGCTGTGGAGGGGTAGAAAACACACTGTGGAGGGGATACTTTCATGATCCCATTAGCATAAAAGAGGCTAAATTATTCATGTGGAGTGCTTAATCTATGGGGAAAAGTATAGTTAATGCATATAGTTTTAAAATGGATCTCTGCCTCTGCTCTAACACCAGATTCTTGCTAGATTCAGCATTCGCGGGCATTTACGGGAATGGCTGTCACTCTCTTTTGCACACACACACCAACACACACACACACAGGGACTTGGTGCGTATGGGTATATAGGCACACGAGCTTAAGCACGGCTGCACTTCAAGCTGTTTCAAGGGGCTTGGCTCTCCAGCTCATCCTCCTTTTTTTTGTCTAATCATAAGTCCTTTCCCCATCCTCACTCTCCCTTTTTCTATTTGTTCTTCCATCTCTCAGTTTTTTTCTCTTTCGTCCTTCTCTCATACCGTTTCCCTCACGCTCCTCTCCTCTCTCACCCTTCTCTGTCTTGCCCTCAGTGCTACAGACTACCTGGCCCTCATCCAAAATGTGATTAAAGAGAATGATCAGCTCCCTCAGCTCCCTCTTTCCTTCCTCCCTCCTGCTCTCTTTTCCTTTTTTCAGTCTTTCTTCTCAGTCTGTTCTACAGCTGTAAAACAATGAGAGAAGATATTCTGTATAATGTTGACTGGATTGAAGCCTTCCCACAACATGACCAAGACCATCACCCCTTGTCCCTCCATTCACACAGCAGTTCAAACTCTCCCACTTCCAGTCATCTTCTGTCCTTTTCTCTTTGCTTCAGTGCTAGATGAGGTCTGGTCCCTCTGGTCCATAATCATGAATGGACTGTTTGCATGACCTGGCTAGTCTGGCCTAGCTTGGCCAGAACTGGTGGTCCTACACAGCAGGAAAAGCACATTTACTGGGTCAGCCTAATGTGCAAACTAATATTTGAAAAACACAGGGAAAAAATTACCCAGATTGTTGTGACAGAAGTTGAGGAGAATGTCTGTTGTGTACCATTAAGGGAGAGCTTGTGAGAAACGTTTGTTTTTGCTCTTCTTCTTCTCTTTCTGTCTTCCTCTGAGAAGTGGATGAAACAACATCTTATCTCAGGATGAGTGAGAGGAAACAGTGTTGCAGGGCTGCAGTCAAGTCTGAACTATAGTAGAGGGAAAGGCTGACTCTATTTTCTTTTACCCACAGGCTTTGGCCAGAAACAAGGACAGAGTGCAATGTTGTTGTATCAGTTCATTATACAGTGGGTTTACACACCCATGTTCCATTGCTGATTACACCAGTGCATGTGGTGATGATGAGTGCACAGGGGTCTGATGTAATATGGCTAAAAGGGATTTGAGCACTTGCCCCAAAGGGCATTTCCATGTCCATTAATGCTGCCGTCATTGCATTTTCACGAGGATGACAGTGCTTTGGTTCTTTAAAGGGAGAGAGTGTTTTCCCTGGAATTTTTTGTCTTGTTTCAGCAGGCTAGCCTGAAGGGGGTCAGCCAAGAAGTCACCCTTAAGAGGTGATAATCCAATTGCTCTAGCCTTCACCAGATTTGTTTTCCTCTTGTCTGGCAGTGTCTTGGTGTGTGTGATTACAGAGAATGTAAGCATGTGTGTGTGTGTGCGTGTGTGTGTGTGCATGTGGGTGCATGCAATAGACACTGAATGAAAGGCACTGACAGCAAGATGCTACTGGTTTCTGTGTTCAATCCTGGACCCCCTTCTTGATCACAGAGGTTATGGAGGCTAAGTCTGTCAAAGGCACACCTGCAGGGAAACTCCGAAAATCCTGATTGCCAGCTTACGCAGGGCTGTTTAAGGTGTACTTATTTGGAGTGTAACCCTGACTTCAAATGTCCTTGCCTTCTCTTCCCCTTTGTGTTTGACCAATGGGCCTTATGCTCTTTTACTCTCCTTTCTTTCCTGTGCCTCCCTTGGCTCTTTAATCTCTTCCACCACCCCCACCCTCCCAATTCTCCTCCTCCTAATGTCCGAACCCCAGATCATGGCAAAGGTCCGTCCAAGAAACAGCACAGAGTTAAGGAGACTGGCTTAGTGAGGCTAGCTACAGCTTGTTCACTTGCTGTGTGGTTTTCTCTT
The DNA here is from genome assembly GCF_933228915.1 of Telmatherina bonti. Lineage (NCBI taxonomy): Eukaryota > Metazoa > Chordata > Actinopteri > Atheriniformes > Telmatherinidae > Telmatherina > Telmatherina bonti. The sequence goes on along the minus strand of NC_136631.1, from coordinate 19,888,829 downwards.
GTGTAAACCAGGGTTTACACACTCAAGCATATTTGGAACCAAGCAAAGCAGCTGTACCCTACAGGTAGTGCTTTAGCAGGCTGCCACCATCCAAGAGAGTGGGAGGATGATAAAGGAAATGTGTTACAATCCAGGTCCTTCCTCTCTGCTGCTGATTTTCACGCGCTCATTTTTCACGTTTATGCAAAGCTTTTGAGGGCATTATGCAAGATAAGCTCATTTTCTAGTCTGATTCCCACTCTAGTACATGCTTTAATGACTCTTAAAGCCAAGGGCTGCTTTTTTAGGCATAATAGGAGTCCCGCGGTCTCTCAGTTTCTATGTAGCCAGGACGCTTTTTCCACACCTGATCACTTTTGTTCTCCCATTTTATGGCTATTGGGGAGCAGGCAGAGGTGAGCGATTTGACAGTGGTTAGTGCCATGAGCCCTAATGTTTATTGGAAGCAAGCGACTAATAATTTTTGATTACCCCAGAGGAGGTATTAGCCATGTTAGTCAGCAAGGATAATTTCTTATTTACATCCCCCAAGCAGTGAACACTCTGAAGGAGCACTGGGGCTAAATGCGCAACAAAACGAATCAAACATGCCAAACGAGATCCTCCATCCTGGCTGGCTGCAGGGCTGAAGCTAAGAAAACCTTCATTATGCATTTACCATAATTCATTTAGAGGGTTATCAATTTGCAGAATACAGAGGAGATGTTTGGAGGGGGAAGCAAGAGCACCATATCAAACGAGGAAAAAGGAAAAGAAACAAGGAAAAGCAAGATGAAAAGGAGTAAGATATTCAGTGCGTGGATTTTTAAAATATTGTTCCAATTACACACTTTTCCATGTACTGAGGCAGAAGTTGCATGTTAAATAGTGTAATATCTTCTCTGTTACCAGTGTTACGCTCCGCCTTCTAACAGAGCAAAAGCCGATTACCCTTTATTGAAAGCCGTTTGGCTCAGGCATTCTGTTCTCTACAATTTTTGTTGAGATTGAGGCTACACAGAGATACTCCAGTTCAAATATTGCCTTTCTGTTCATTTAGGTTTACTCTTTGTTTGACTTCAGCCCTGCTTACTTAAGGGTTTTTGTATCGGTCTCTTAGAGTGGATTTCAGGACAGTTACTACATGTTTTCATTTTTTTCTCCTGGCAACACATAATAAGAAGGAGAAAGACCTTTTAAAGCATCTTTCCCTCCACCATTGGGCAAGAATGACTAAGGCCCCATTTGAACAATTGGAGGAAACTTGTGGAGACGGGGAGTGTTTAAAGGAATGAAAGCAGCCAGAAAACACCACTATCTTGTGATAACCAGTGCTTTCTTTTATTATCTCAACACAAAAAAACCTCCACCTTGGAAAAACTGCACTCACTGTGTTGCTTCATTGAAAAATAAATCAATGAAAACAAAAAGGGAAAAGAAAAAAAAACGGAAAAAGAAAAAAAGAACATTTTACATATTTTTAAAAGTGATAGCAATGGATGCATTGTTTCATACAAAAACTTACTCCCAGGGATGCAGTCCTTAGACAACTGAGTGTCTGCAGGAGACATCTGTGAAGCCTGACCTGTTGACCCCCGGAAAGAATGCTCTTAAGGTGGGGGGAAAACTGCCTTTTCCACTGCATCATGGCCTACAGGACAACCCAGTAGCAGCACAACAAACACAAATGTTGCAGAAAACTAACAGTCAGTTAAGAGAGATAGGCAGAAAAAATAGGCTTCACGTTAGGCAGGCAAACAAATAAGGACATTGTGTGAAAAGAAAGAAAGTGATTAAAAAGAAGCAAAAAATAAACAGGTGGAAAAAAGTGGAGGCAAGAATATTTATACCAGAAAACATAAACAGGCTTGGGTGGAATTATGCCTCACATGCTTGACTATCTCTTAGTTGTTGTCCCCCGCCCCCTGCTTGAGATCATTTTCATCCATTATGAGTCAAAAGGAAGCCTGGTTAAAAATCAAAGGTTACACAACCATAGCCCAAGCCCTTAGAATGCGAGGGGAGAAGATCCCTACTGCAAGGATCCTGCTGCTATTCAAAGCACCTGCCATTGTGTGGGCGCTCATCCAGGCCCATTGTTGTGCAGAAATTAGTCGTGCTCCCTTTGGCTCCCTTCGACTCCAGAGGCATGTGGCAGACCCCCTTGTTGTTTTGGGTTCAGATATGTGATTGGATAGATGCATGGCCCCGGCTACCATCACCACTGGCTGTGGCCCTTTGCCCTCTCTCCCACAGTATATATATATTTTTTCCTCATCCACTCTGTTGTTCCGTTCTTACTTTCAGGCCAACATTCCTATAGTTTTCTCTCTTTTTCCTTTGTACTTCAACAATCCTTTGGTGTATATGCTTATTGTTCTTTGGAGTATCCTCATTATACCCATGGTTAGATTTTAAGGGCCTTTTCCTTTGATTTTTGGTCTCGTGGGGAGTGAGTGTTGGGCTGGTGGGAGCTGTAGGGCTGGCCCAGCTCTCAGGACTCCCCAGCCAGCGTCTCAGAGAGTGGGCTTGGGGGTATTGTTGAGCTTGGTTCCGTGGTAAAAGAACTGGTGCAAGTGCTAGTACGGGGGGGTGGATGTGAGGGTAAAATTGAAAAGTCAATAGCAAAGGCCGTATAAAAAAAATAGGTGAAACAAAAGGAGACGGAGAGCTTCAGAAAGCTGAGAGCTATAGAACGCTTCTAATTAATAGCATCAGAAGGGATTTTTTTCTTCCTTCTGGAAATTTAATGCTCCATATTAACTTGCAAGGCAGGATGATTAAGAGCAAATACTGTGAGTCAGGTCTGTTTCACTGCCAGACCAGATTTTTTATGAAGGAGAGGTAATGCCTTAAAATTGGTAATGTCTCTAGAAAATGAAAACAAACAAAATCTTGCATAAGTTTCCAGGAATCTTAGTCTCATACACGACTAAGCTACAAGTAATGACTTGTTATAGAACGAATAAGAAAACCTGAAAGAACAGAAAGCACACAGCATTACACTACTGGCTGTACCTAAAAGAATATTCTCATATTTTGTTGACCTTTTGTGGAGCTTGTACATCACTCAAATAAACATTCTGATTTATTTAAAGGGTGTCTCCCTTTTTTCATGAAATTAATGAAAAGAAAAAGTCTGTGGCCAAGATGAAAAAACAAGTTTTGGTGGGTCAGCAAGATGGAGTGACAGTAATCTGAAACAAGGCTTCACAATTTGTATTTTTTAATGCTGTAATAGGCTATTCTCCCACTGATCCTGCTATTGCAATCTCCACATGCCAACTGCTGTCAAGCTCCTAAAATCAAAATTAGCGTCATGGAATTGGGCCTTAATGAAATGACCTGCTGGATTTACCTTAAGGAGCGAGGCAGACAGTCAATACTAGCCTTGTCAAATCCATGTCTCTGCATGCTGCAGTCCCATTAACGAAAGGAAATAGTGTCGAGTAAATGTATTAAGCACTACTTCCACCTTCTAATTATATTTTTCCCCTCTCCCTTCATAATTCATTCACTCTTTTATTAGTTTTTAATATTGAAGAAGGCTTTTAACTGACTCTTCAGCCTTCGTTGGGTCACCAGTTATTTGTCACTGTGTATTAGGAGAATGTCAAAAGAGTCCATGCTTTATATGCAATTAAATGCAGTGTAGCCCTGCTAGGATGGTGGAAATATGTCTCCAGAAAGGTTTCTTTTTACAGCAGAAATGTAACAATTTATTAATGATTCCATACAAAATGATAGTTTAAAGGATTGTACGCGGAATCAAAAACTCTCAGTTCTCTCTTGCCTCTGCTTTCTATAAGAAGAAGTAAATGTGTGCCAAGGCCCTATGGAGGACACTGGTCCCTGGTTATTGACTTGTAAAGGAGCCCGTAGGTGAGGGGTCTTGACAAGACATGAGCAGCTGACTCTCTTGTAAAGCTGTATCTGATTTCTCTGCTAGTTGGCTCCCCAGAGAGATCCACTCTCTCTGTTGATCAGACTCTTATTCATAGCTGTTTAGAAAAATGCAGTGATTAAAAAGAATTAAAGCGTAGTTTCATAAAACAAGATTCTGTCGTTCTGTTTGACACGACCCCCTGCTAGGATGAGAATAAGAGTGAAGGAGGAGCAAAAGGGAGAAAATAAGTCAGTGGTAAGGTGAAAGTGCTCCGTCCATGAGTACATATGATATGTTAGTGGACAGAACTCATCAGATGAGTATTTTCGGGAATTATGTGAGATGGACTTGTCAAAAAGGCAATCTGTATTTGTGTAAATGCGACTACATGAAAATAACAGAAATATATAAGCAGCCATCAGCCAAGAGAGATTCTCACTTCTAACAGATCTTACTAATTTATGAGGGTAAACTGCACTGACAGAGAGAGACAGATGCAGGTGAAGGGAGGAAGTTTTCTTTGAGTCTCTAGAACAGGCCAATCCAAAGCCCTCAAGGGATCTCTCTCAGTTTGAACTTTATCAGGGGCTACGCTTAATCAATACATTATTGGAAAAAGAATTAATTACTAAAGCAGAATAAAACAGCTGCATTTTAAACCAAGGATTCATCAATTCTGTAATCTCTTGGTTACAGCCAGGTGTCAGGAGGATCATTTCAGCTCCATGTAATGAGGAACTGTGGGAGTTTACCCCAACCCTCGACTGTCCTCCTCCTCCTTCCCTCTCTGTTTCTGAACCCTCCCTCCAACCAATGCAGTCACTTTTATTTTTTTATCTCATTTCCCACATTCTCCTCTGATTGTTATACACCTGCGGTGTTTAGTCTATTTCACACTTCTCCTTGCCCTATTTATAACCGATTGACTGTATTACACTCTTTTACCCCCCCTACCCCACTCACCCAACCGCATTCCCACCAAATTCCTGTCTTTGCAGGGATGGGACGCAAGAGTATTAAACTTGAAATCTCTGGTGCGAAAGCTGACTAGTACGGGACATTCCTGCTGCTGCAGCCATCAAGCTGGACATTCCTTTGCTTAGGCTGGGATACTGCTGGTTTTGCAAAACAAGTGTAAAAGTTGGGGAGGGGGTTATTTTAATGCTCATGAAGCAGCCTTCCATACTTAGATGAAAAGTATGCATTTGTGTTTTTTTTAAGGAGTGTAACAGTTAATACAGAAGAAGTTGGAATAAAATATATGGTTTCTGGTGAGCTGCAGACAAGCCATGCTGGAAGCATCCGTGACAAAATAGCCACGGTTGCGGTGTTGTCACGGCCAATGCCATCCACCTCCCAGAGCCCTTGACCCCAGCCCAAAGCCTGTAAACGGACTGTCCTTGACTTCCCATAATGGGGGATTTCAAGGCAGGTTGAGAAGGGGTTATGGGTGATGAATTGGGTTTTTAGTGAGCTCATTAGGAAGCCAAACAGAGTTTAGACTGGCGGAGCGGAGCAACAGTGCAGTAATCAGTTCTGCTCGCTTTGTTCCCTGCCTCCAGGACATTTGTGTGGAAAAAAAAGAGAGCGGAGAGAAGAGAAAAAAAAACTTCATGGCATTTGGCTGATGAGAGGGCTGTTGGGCTGCTAAGCAGAGGCTACAATCTGATGGTTGACTTGTTGATTTATAAACCTTTTAATTCATTTACTCTTTTAACCTTCTAGCTCTATGCAGAGCCACTCCATAACTGTTAAACCTTGCTCTGGTGACACTACATCAGGCGTCCATAATAAATCCAAGTTTTCATCCTCTTTAAATACAAAACAAGTTTGTTTGGTTTTAGATGTAGTCACTCCTGATGTGTTTTTCTCATTGTGTCAGACGGTGGAACCTGCTCTGAATAAAGAACTAACTGCAGAGAAAACTGGCAGCTAGCCCACAACTCCTCTCTCTGGTTTAAGTGGAGGAGTGACATAAAGAAATTCTCAGACAGAATTATAAAACCGTGTCTTCTCTACTAGTTGCATCCATATGATGATTCTGTTCTTTTCTTCCTTTTTCTCATGATTTGTTTTCTCTATTTTCAGCTTTCATGATGTTATCAATCCAAAGTAAGGCAACTTTGAATTTTTTTGCAAGCACAAGCTCGGGAAGAGCTTTTTCTTTTCTTTTCTTCTTTTTTTGTTTTTTTCTTTAAAAAAAACTAACGATTATGCTTGTTTCAGTTCAATAAAGACCAAATTACTTTAGGGAAATACCTGTTCTTGAATATTTAATGCACCATCAAATCATAGGATTTGGATATGCTTCTGTTGGTACACCCAGCTTTGTTTTGTATTGTAACAATTATAAATTATAGAGTGAGTAGTGTTGATGTGCTTTTATCCAGTTAGAATAGCCCCATTGTTTAACATTATGGTAAAAAAAAAGAAGAAGAAAGAAACAGGCCTACAAATTGTTGGTAGATACAAGAAACATTTCACTCGTACACTAACAAGTTTGTAAATTTGTTTATGAAGAAACAAGTGATGAACTGAGATTACCTGTGAGACCAATTAACCCCATTCGATTTTGAATGTATGGGAGGAGCAGCAGCAGCTTTTACTGCGGTGTAGAAGACAGGGGGAGTGGGGTGGAGTTGTCAGGGAGGCAGAGAGTGTGAAATGTCTGGTGGAGACCCAAAGCCCTTCATTAGCCACTGATCCCTGTCTGCTGAGTGAGGGGCAGTCATGGGCATCACAACTCCCTTTTAGTTTGCTCCCCAAAAAAGCAGGGTGAGGGGGTGGAGGGTTGCTCCCCCATCCCCTGCAATTTAGCCCTTTGCCATTCATGCAAATTGGGTCCTGACATCTGCAACAGCCTGCCTCCCTTTCTTTTATACATCTTTATTCAATGTCTTTTCTTTGGAGCCTTTTTTTTTCTCCCCAAATAAAGCCCGCTTTAGCTGGCAGAGCCTTGTTGCAGCTGACATGCATTCTTTTATATGTAATCTACATCTGAGTAAAAACTGCACTTTATCATATTTTTAAATGCATACTGTACTAATCAAAGGTTTGGACACACTGTCCAAATGACTGTAATGGGAAAGCGTGTCCAAACTTCTGACTGGCATTGTGCAGAAGTGGAGGTAAGTAGGAATAAAATTAAAACCAAAAGGCATATTGCCCATCAAAGTTCCAATTTTCTTGTCATTTTTGTTGCAAGTTGGAGGTTAATTACTATTTTATATAATCTGCTCTTAGTAGGTCATAATTTTACTAAAAGATCCACAAAGTTGAAAGCAGTTACTTGTAAAAAAAATAAAAAAATAAATAATAAAAATAAATAAAAAACAGACTTCAGTCATACAACGTGCCTCAATCCCTCCCTCTTTTGTTTCTGGACTCACTCTTCTTTGGCTCCAGGGGAGAAGCTGAAAGAGAAGGGTGGCTTTGCTCCAGCCCATATTTTGGGTTATAAGGTAAAATGGTCTAACTGGCTGTTAAAAACATGTTTTACCTCCAACCCTACACTCTCACCCACCTCCCCTCTGTTTCTGACTCTGTTCCCTCTACTTCGACCTCGCCCTCTATGGCGGGGATGTGCACAGTAGGGTCAGCGCTGTGCCTGTGAGAGGCCTTGTATCGGTGGAGAGGCGATAGTTATCTCCTGCATTCCAGGGATGACAGAGAGATATCTGCCTGATGGCAGGGTTAGGGGGCTTAGAGAAAGGGCGGAGAAGGGAGGGAGGATAAGAAGTACAGGAGTAGCTGAGCAACTGCTGCACCCGTTCCACACCTCCCCTCCTTCCTTCCCTCCGTGCTTACTTGCTGCCTGACTGCCTCGCACATAGAAAAAAAACATCTACTTAGAAGCTCTTATTCCACTTCATTTAAGGGAACACTTAATGATGTATTTTTGTGGGGCGACAACTACACATTATTTCTCGTGCTAAAGAAACCACTCAGTTTTAGCCGCCAGGATTCAGATACAGCTGTGTTGTGGACAGAGGTTTGCTTTTATTTCACAAGGGTGTCATGGTTGTTGTAGGTGAAGAAAAAAGAAATGTGTGTCCTCATTCACCTTCAGCCAGTGTCCTGGTGGTAAAGGGGTTAGCAGACAGGAGGTGAATGGTGACATTTGAGTTTGGCAGGGAGACTTGCTGAAGGAGAGGGTTTGTTGTAATTGCTCTGACAGGTTTTAAGGCTGTTAATGACTCCGGCCTGAGCGCCACCAATTTGTCAGCATGCTTGCTGTTTACTAAGCTGTTGTTTTATGGTCCAGTGCAAGGGGCTGCTGCTTGTTTAAGCACAGATCAGGAAATAATCAGCGTAAAACACTGGCTGCAGTAGCGCAGCCGCACTAAAACTGTTCTGTTCAGAGCCCTCATCTACTGTATGCATCTGACTGAGTTCAGTAAACCATATGGCACGTTCACACAGACACAAACATCACACTCAGTGCTTACATATAGAGTGGATGGTTAAGGATGTGTTTTATCATTGAAGGGATTTTGTTCTATTTGTTGATACTTGTCTATGTCATATGAGTACGAAACATATCGTTAGCATGTGGTTATAGCAAGAAGATCTGTAATCCCCAGTCAGCACAGAGCAACAGAGGGCTAGCTGTTCCACTAGAGTGAATAGAGCCTCTACACGTTTGTGCATGTGCTTATGTGAGAGAGATTTTGTGTGTGTCAAAAGCATGTGGTCCCAGAGCCGGCAAAGACCCCTTCGTAAATCCAGAGTAAATAAAAGGGGTAACCAGACGGACAAAAGAGGAGCCCCCACTGCTTCTCTCATTTGCTGCCATTTGGGAGACTGAATGTGCTAAACGGCGCTTATGTTGGCTGAAAAGTTGAGGAGAAAAAGAGGGAAAAAGGAGGCTCTAAATCCCCCTTCTTCTTTTCTCCTCATTCTCTGTAGCCAAGCCTGCAGGGATAGAGGTGGTGTAATAAGAGGGTGTTGGAGGGAGAGGTGGAAGGCTCGGTCAGAATGGCATGCTAAGGTAGAGAATCCAAAGAAGCTCCCGCATAAAAAAACAAACCTCTTAGTTTCTGTTCTCGATCTACTTCTCCTTCACTTTTAACTCTACCCGTGAGTTTTTCTCCTCTCCTTATTTGGGTGAGCTTGGGTGAACAAGCCTGACTAGTTTAGGCTGACAGGGGGCATGGGGGGGGGTCTGTTGTAATTAGTCACTTTAACCATAGCTTCCATAAGCCACTGCTTCCACACTCCTGCTTCATTACCCTGAAACAAATGATGGGGCCTCCCAGTGCAAAATTACTGCACAGCCTTTAGAGTGAGACACACACAATATCTAAAGCTTGTCCACAGTCTTTTCAGTAAATATATTAAAGTTATACAGACTAATCTGGAGTATTACTTCTCAACTAACCATAAATAGGTTTGAATGTGGTTTTCAGTTATTCATGTATGTACATGTACAAATCAAAGAGCAAGAGAGGAAGATCACTTTGGTGTACTGATAGCTGTAATATGTGTTAGCTGTGGTGATATCTATAATACTTCCAGGTCTGGCTAGACCACAGTGGCTCCCTCAGGGACAGGGTACCTTCTACGCATAAAGCATAGGCTCCGATGTCATTAGAACTCCCTCTACTTTCAGGAGAAACTGTAGCACACTTTGTACGAACACATTTTTTTTTGTATAAGAGCTCCTGAAGCGACCCTGAATGTGCCAACATTAGATAAGCAGAGTTGCAATGTGTTTACAGTCCTTTCCCAGCCCGATAATGAGCTCAGCCCTGAGACCAATTTACTCACAAGGAGATATATCTGAATGCATTTTTAATAACCACCCACTGGTGATGAGAGAGAGAATGTATGTGAGTGTAATGTGCTCTTGGACTCACGCTTGTTTGTTCGCCTGTGCGCTCATTCACTCTCTCTTACCCTCATTGCGTCCGGTCATTGTCTTCCATCTTGCCTGATTACACTGTCTCGGCTTCCGTGCATATGAAAATATGCACCGAAACTTTCATTGCAAGCACTTTAAGTCAAGATCTTGATAGAGGGTGCAAGAAGGCGAAAGGGATAAAGGTTGAAGGAAAATAAAAAGAGAGGGGAGAGTGGGTTGTAGGGGTGTAGGTGGGGTGGGGGGGTGCCTTTTTTCTGTCTCCAAGGGCACTGCTTTTCCAAAAGTGCCTGGGGCTACACTCCAGCACCTCGGCTCCCCTAGGCCTTTCGACTGCCTCCTAATAGCCAACCCCCATCTGTGTCACATGGGCAGATGATGGGACGCTTCCCTCTGCTCTGCCCTGCACTTTTTTTTTTCCTCACCCAATTTTTTTTTCAGAGTGCACATCCACGCAGGTTAGAATGGCAGAGTTGCCAGGGAACAGTCAGAAGCCATTAGCGTTTGGGACAATTTGCCCTGCAGCGTTCCTTCTCTTGCTCATAAGAAAGGAGTGGGGGTGGATGCAAAGCACCAGCTCTCCTTTAGATGTAATGAGGTTGAGCAAGTTGGATCTTCTTTATTCTATTTCTTATCCTTCTTCATTGCTCCTGCTTCATCTTGTTTCTCTTCTTTCTTTCTTTCTTTTTTTTTTATATCCGCACATCTTGTTTTTCTCCCTTTTATTGTAAGAATGCATATGCATCTGCGTGTAAAAAGAGATTGAAAAACAACTATAAAACTATAAAACTATAAAAAAAAACTGATGCTTGAATGCCGCATGCCTGATCTGTGGACACACACCAGTATCCATGTGCATGTAAGCTAGAGAGGATCTGAAAGGCAGTGGAGTCTGGTTTCATTCTTGCGAGCTGGGGCAGGAGGCAGCAAGCATGCTGGGTAATGAAGTGACAGGTCAGTCTGTAAATACGCACGGGTCACACTGGCCCTGGCCAGGGGGAAGGCTATCGCATTGCAGTGAAAATGGAAACGTCAATAAAATTAATCTGCCAGCCTTTTGGCCACTGTGTGGTTCTATTGGATGAGCCTGACTGCTCACAGCAGGAAAGGGATTTGGAGACAAGCTCGAAAATCAACACAAAACCTAGCGGCATACAAACAAACACCAAACTGTGTATCAACATTATTCAGCGAGCCTCAAAAGCAGAGAAACAAAGGGGGAGGTGGTTAAAATTCACAGCTCACTAGTTGTGTTTTTATTGAAGTTTGGAAACAAACTGGGGGAGTTAGACTCAGCTTCCGTCTGGGTCGCATTTCTCAGGAAGCCCCTCGCAGTCAGGGTAGGGCTACGGCCAGACCAAAGTTTATTGTTTTAGGCTTTCCTGAACAAGGATTCGTACTTAGCCTGGGATTTATGGCATTTGCCACTAATGAATGCCTATTCTACAATTACAACACCCCTTGTCTGTGTCCCTATTCCCATATGTCCTTCGTGAGGGCCGTTGCTTCTTTAACTTCAGACAGGGAGCGCAAAGTCGGCACTTCTCTGTTTTCCTCTTTCGTGTGGCTCTGCACTAATGATGTGGAAGGAAAACACTGCACAGACAGAAAAGAGACAGAAGAAAAAGAAGGAAAAAACAGGGGGCAGAAAAAGGAAAAGAAAGAGGAAAGAGTTAGAAGTGCAGGGCCCCTGCTGGCCATGTATTCTTCATTTATTTTGCATTTGATTACGCTACCAGTCGGATCCTTTTTCTTTCCTCCTTTTTAATGTTATTAGTTCAAATATTTATGCAAGATTAAGGCTTGTATAGGTAGTTGTGATTGATGCCTCCCTAAAAACAGGAGGACATGTGCGTCTGAATTTGGAGAATGTCAGTGTCCTTTTCTTCCTTAGTGGAGGAGTTTTTCAGATACATAATTTAGATGCCCTCAAGGAAGGCTTTCAAGGCATTTGTGCCCGGGGGCAAGAAAAAATAACCATGACTGTTAAAAGTAAATCATTTTTGCTAATGCACAATTAATGCTGGGGAAGAGGAACAAGAAAAAAGCCAGCGACAAAGATGGAAACTTCTATTTGAAGGAGAAATCGTGCCGGCGTATGTTTATGTTTTCCTCACAAAATCAAACGCTGATGGACATTAATGCAAGCAAAGCTGCCGCCGGCCTGCTAATCTTATAGCGGAAGGGGGTGGGGTTTAAGGTTTGAGGAGAGTGAGAGAAGCAGACAACGAGTTCATTATGTGCATCGAAGTGCAACAATGAACCTCCCCAAATCACATATCAATGGTCATGCACCTCAATTGGATGTCGTGAATTCATGAATGTGCATTACTGTACATATCTGCATAACTCCATTCTGTCCCCTTTGGCTCTCTTCAAAGGATGGGAAAAATGCTCTATGTTCTGTCAAGCATGCAAATTTAATTGAATTAATGACATGAGTCCTAGTCTGTACTGTACTTGAAGGCCCCTTGACCATTTCTTTTGTCTCTCATTCTTTTTACTGTAGTTCATGACTCTAGTCAAGGAATGAGGAACACGGTCTTTTTCGAGTCTAACCATAAAAGCCATCAACCACTATCTCTTTTTTCTTCTGCTCTGAGGTATAGGGCAGCTCTATTAGACCTGTGTGTGTAAACCCCTCACCCTCTGTACAGGCCTTCTTCTAAGGCCATCTAAATCCCCGCTACCTCTACATCTTCACTGCACAATACCAGCCTTGCTACGGCAAGCCTTTCAGCCATAGTGCACTACTTTTGAATTACTTGATCTGTATCTGTGGTATTTGTCCATTTATCCATTTTTCATGAGCCTTAAAGTCAGCTTTGACTCTATTTGAGCTTTGAACATTATATTGCATCAGTCTATGATGTGGTCTGAGATGTTATTTAACTCTGGGTTTGGTTTCCGTCCAGGAGATGGCTTAGACAACAGCGTTGCATCCCCTGGCACAGGGGATGATGATGATCCAGACAAGGATAAGAAGAGGCAGAAAAAGCGTGGCATTTTCCCTAAGGTGGCCACAAACATCATGAGGGCGTGGCTGTTTCAACATCTCACGGTAAGCAAAGCTATTACATGCTGAAGATGCACACATGCATGAATGTAGCCCATTTAGAGGCACACACACATTTTTAAAAAGCATAAATAAGCACACACAACTGTCACACAGTAGTTGCAGTGGGAGCAAGTGAAAGATTGATGGCAGCGTTGTGATGTTCACCTGTCAGCTGCCTGTCAGAGGGACACAGTGACCAGGTCAATCTAATCAGTCTGGACTGTTTGCTTTGCTCAGCACACGCTGGATGATCAGGAAAAAGCCCAACATCCTTGACATTTACGACAGTATGAAATGCACTGACTGGCCTCAAGAAAGTTTCTCAGCAGATAATCAAAGAGTAATAGTGAATGGACATCAACCATGAGTGTAAAGACACAGGACACAGTTGCCATAGCAGCTTGATTTAAGATAAAAGGTCTTTTTTAATGAAACATTTTGTCTAATCATCTCTTGATCAGTTTCACAGTTTTAAGTCTAATGAACTCATAATAATGCATTTGTTCCTTGTGGCTGTGGAGAAATTGTTTTTTTTGCCAAACAGTGTGAGCAGACAGACTGCTGTCATTCTTGGATTAAGAATTAAATACCACTGTCTTTTTAAGACACCTAGTAAATTAATGTCCAGTTTAGTCTAAATTTTCTGTGTGTCTGCCTGTGTCTTTCTAAAATGGGGTCGTCAACATGTCCCCTCACCCTTTCTAATGTCAAGGCATTATCAGAACATCAGGCAGTATTGATTTTGCTACATAGGTCAGATTTCAGAAGGAGGTGGCCATGCCGGGACACATAAGCTGCCTGAGCTTGTGCATCCCTGTCCCAGAGATGGAGGGATGATATAGGGGGATGGGCCAAGTTTAAAAAAAAAAAGAGAGAGAGAGAGTAGAAGAGAATTCATATAGAGCTGTCGTCCTACAGATCATCCTTATGTATAAGAGGGCCAGGTGCACCCTGTGCACCCTGTATCCCTTCACCCTCATCACCACCACCAAAATGCCCACTCCCAGCTCAAAGCCCCCTCTACCCTGATTACCTAACCAAAAGCCCAAGTAATAAGCAGCCAGCAAATACAGCCTAATTGAAAGGGCTGTAAATCCATTACATATTGGTCAGGGATAATCAGGAGTGCTTTAATCACTTTTATCTATTCAGGAGCAGTGAAGCTGCAACAGCAAAGCCCCGAGCCTCGCAGGCCTTAGCGGCTCCACCACGCCAGTCTGCACGCTTATTATTCTCATCATTATCAAAATGACTTCACAGCTGTTCACAGCTCCATCGCTCCCTGACTGGAGACCTCTCGCCAAACTGTATAGAACAAGCTTCATTCAGATGCTTGAAGGCAGAAGTAAAGCTAAACTTTCATCATTATTAACTATTATCTTGGAAAGATTTAATTATATTATATGACCGTTTTCCCTCATTTGAGCACAAATCTGCTTGGAATGACCTGCATGAGTGGGTGGGACTAAATAAAAAAAACTTAATTTCTTTATTGAGGCTGGATTTATTGTCCGTTCACATATGCATGCGTGAGGTAAATAAACGCACCTTGTGTTTACACTATAAATTTCTTACTGATTTGCAGTTTTCCTCACACAGCTTCAGTATTCCCTTCTGTGCAGACACTCAGATAGAGTTGCCAACTATTTTCTTTAGAATTGTTTTAACATTGAAAGAGTGGGTAGGAATGAAAGGGGAAATCCCAGTATTGGGCACATCTTTCAAAAACCTGGTGAATTCAGAAAGAGCAGAGCTTTCAAGCTCTTTTTTTCTGCCCTCTTTTCTTTATCACGTCCCCTGCTTGTGGATGTTCTCCAATCTTTATTTGTTTCTTTTGTGCAAAGCCCTGGCTAGTCTTGTACAAATTATAATCCCTCCCTTTTAACCTGCCTTCATTTCTCTCCTGAGGAAGAGGACTAATTGAATTATCCCCCTTCTCTTCTCGCCATCCAGTTCTCCCACCCATAAACTCTCTCTCACACATACACACACCGATTAACCATTCTCCTTTCTTTTAATTTGTTAAGCAAATGTATTTGCCATAGCTGGATGCGTTTGTCCAAGGATGAATTCTTGGGGACTTTGGCCCCTGAATGGCCTATAGCGGCATTCTGTCATTCACGCATTCATTAACTGAGGAGTGAGGAGTGAAAGGAGCGGCTCGTATTTTCTCAAACTGAGGGGCCAGCATGGAGCTCCTCTTCCACGAGCCACAGGGGTCTCCCTACATATGTTCTCAACATCCAGCCATTGTCACATCTTCTGAAAAGCTCAAAAGGACATGACCCCCCTTCACACACAAAAAAACAACATGGGCCAATAGTAACAACTGTTGGCTTTTAGATTCAGTATAACAAAATTGCCCTCTCGCTCTCCCCTCCCAGCCTGCAAGGCTTCACTTTGACCCCACACTCTCTTGGGAGAAATCCCTGAGTGATTTTCTTCATGATGATAACAAATAGAAGGAAAACTTATTTCACTTCAAATTTACCACATCGTGCCAGTGTTACAGCTGAGAGAAAAGTTCCGTTTTTTTGCACGGTATTGTTTGTTCAACACATGAAAAGACCTTGGAGAGGTGGCGATATCCCTGACTTCTTTTATGTTGAGGCCATATGCACATGCACTAGAGAGCACGTGAGCTGGCAGCCTTTAAAGTCCCACATGTAATTGGCAAACGGCTGGACAGATCAGCTGGTGTTGGCTGGCAGAAGAGGGTCAGACTGTCTCTCCACTCCCTTCTTCTATCCTCCCTCCCACTCTTTCTCTCTAATGCCACCCCCACCTCTCTCTCTTTCTCTCTCTCCCTCTCTCTCTCTCTCTCTCTCTATGTGTTTCTGGATGTCTTCCAGCCACATTAGGGGAAGGGAAATCCCAGACTGTTGGTATAAGCTTTTCAATACTACAGGGAGATTATGTTATCAGAAAGGTAAACTTCACTGTTAGGGGTAAAATGTTCTGCTGCACTTTAAACACAAAGACAACCAAACAGAATTAGGAATGCACTGCATACATAGATTGAAGGAAAATAATAGAAGAAATTGGAACATAGGTAGAAGATAGAAGAAGAGAGAGAAAAGAGAGGCAAAACAAGATGCAGCAATCGGAGGTTTTGCAACTGCTCCCAAAGTAATGCCCTTTTGTGTTTGGCAAAAGCAAACTCTAAAATTTACAATTAGCCCCTTGACGCCCTTGGCCTTTCCTTCCCTCTCACCCCCCGCTAGCCCTTACTCACCCCTGTAAAGACAAGGGTCGGCCTTGCAATGAAAACAGGAAGCACTCAGATACAAAGATACCACTCTGAGCGCTGGCCTTGTCTTTTGACTAGTGTAAACCTTCAGATACCTATGAAAATAACTAGAGGACCTCAGGAGCAAGGCAGACCATCTGAAAGTTTCTGTGTATGTGTGAAGTAGAGGGAGGAAGGGAAGAACTGTGTGACATAGGCAGAGTGGTCAGTCAGATGAGTAAGTAGGTAGCTCTTTCAAGCATCAAGCGTCTCAGGTTCTGTGCTGGGCCACCCTTTGGCCTGGGTGTTTTGGGAAATGCTGTTAAGCTGCTAAGCCAGGTGTATTGGTCCCTCGGGCTCCTTGAAAGGGAAGTGATATATCCTTTGGTCATTTAGAGAGTCTTTAGTCTATGAATTTGAACTGAATGCCCATATGAGAAATGTTTAAATTTGATTAGTATAAAACATCATTTACATTTATCTTCTTATATTCCCTGACATTGATTCTTGAGCTATTGCTGTAGTTGTGAAAATTGTGGAAAGAGAAATTGTGACACTCTTTTTGTGTAATATGAAGAACACTTGCGTTGCAGCTCAAAGATGCTTTGGAAGCCACAGAAACCGCGATAATACCAGCAATCACAAAAGTGAGGACCTTTGAGGAGTTTAGTGCATTGTGCTGCAAACATCATTAGATACACTAGTGACAGTGCTCCACCCCTCTAACCCCCCAACACATACACATACTCTCAACCCAAGCCCAACATAGCATTAGTCTCCATGACAACAGGGTGTCATCGTCAGGTCGAGCCCTCCTGTGGGAGCTGCTCTCCCTGCCACCCTTTATAGACACACATAAAAGAGCCAGCAAGGGTCATTCACAAGACATGGGCCCAGGCAAGGCCAAACCCTGGCAACGGATGTTTGTTCCATGCGATAAACAAGGGTACTAGTCCATCCCTAAAACATAGAAGAGGGCATGATGTTTGTGTAGACTAAACAGTCAGTCCTGTAGTACCCCCAGTTAAATCCTCTTTAAGTTTAATCCTTGTGTGTTGTTCTGTTACAAGCAGTATTTAACTGGTGGAGACGCACATCTGCAAATAGTTTGAAATAACCAAGCCTTTTCTCATTTTACACAGAACTGTTGAAAGATGTTTATTTCATATTTGTTGTTGCCATTTTTGTCTTTCCAGTATACATAGCTCGTCATCTAGTTATTGTTTTTAACAGAAACACACTTCAGTTTTATCTCATCTAGTGCATTTACATTTATTTGTATATTTTGACTGAACAGTGCTACTTCTGAAAGTGAGAAATTTACTTTTGTCTGTATGTCAGTGATTGAGAATCAGTTTGCTTTTCCACATCCTTAGGTAGTTTTGAGTTTGAATAAAGAGAGTACAAAGACAAAGGAGCGGCAGAGAGTGGGTTTTGGGATAAGATGAGGGGTGGGGAGGGGGTAAAGAGGGGGCTCCTAAGGGTCACAGAGGTGGGAGCCTGGAGGAGGCCCACACACTAATCTGTCATGTGCTTGTTTGCCTCAGGAGCTCAAAAGTCAGTTCTTCAGTCACCCGTAGCAACCCAGGCGACGGTTTGGTTCACTGCCACTACCCAAATGTGTGACTATCAGTAGAAGACGTAGGAAAAAGAGTCATCACATTGCCACTGTGACAATACCAGCTGCCGTGTGAGTGTTTGCAAAACAGATGTTAGTGACAAAATGACATAGTTTTGTCATGTTTATCACAGAAAGTCACTGGTAATGAGAGTGGAGGATATCTTTGAGGGGGTCGTGGTTTGGTGCCTAGCTATTGTCTAGTCGCTATGTTCTAATGTCGGCTGCTCAGCGACCCTGGAAAACAGAGACACAAGCCACCTCTGTCTGCCATCTGTTCTTCCCCAGCCAGTCCACCAAAGTGGGGCTACCACAGCAGTGACAGACCCTTGCAGGGTCACTGCTTTGAAATGCAGTGAAATGATTCTTTATTTGACTCAAGAATTTCATCTGCCTTATCACAAGATGTCAACATGTTTTCTTTTTTTTTTTTTTTTTAAGCGAGAAGAAAGCAGAGAGCAGAATGGGATCTTAGAAGGCATATCCAGTGACTTCCAATTTTCTCAGGCTATGCAGTTATATGAGCTGCATCAAGTTTGCCGTCTCATTGCAAAGGAGCTCTGCTGTAACTTCCAAGTGTTGGTGGGTCAGAGCACTATGACTGACAAAACCCTTGTTTACAGTGTGCTTTTTCATGGATGGTAGCTGTTCCGGAGATTTAGTGCTGCATTTGAATGTAATAAGCTCTAATTCGTTTCATGCTCCGACATCAGACCTTTACACTTTGCCCCCTAATCCAGATCTGTCACAGTTCCACTTCAAAGCCAACTAACCCCACATGGAATCCACTCACATATAAAGCATGCCACATTAACCTTGCATACAGCGTGCCATGGATGTGAGAAAAGTTCTTACACATTGCCATGATTTTTGTTTACTTTGCTTTTAACTTCTCAGTCCTATTGGTGTGCTTATTGAAAATTAGCATCATGCTGTTGTGCTTTTGTAAATTTTGGGATACATGGATAGCTCCACCACTTCTCCTCCCCATGCTTCCTCTAATTTCCATCGCCTCCTGTTCATTTTCATTCCTGCTGTTTGCATCTTAACGCAGGTTGTTTAATGAAGTAGCAGAGATGAGTGCTTTCGCCCAGGGACTGTTTACGACACATTTGCACTGTGTGGGGGTGATTAAGCCGTGTGAAAATCCCCAGTGTTTGCAAGCAAAAATAGAAAAACCTGCAAACCATGATTTGATAAGAAAACAATACAAAAAGGATAATCCTCCACGAAATGTGATGCAATATCCACTCCTTTAAATAATGGTTTTACAAAGGGGTGTCCTTATTGTAGAGAAGAAACACAGTGTGACTTTAACTGGCCCCTGCAGAGGTGGATGCACATGCCCTGACCACATCAAACTACAAACAGAGCAAGGCCTGTGGAGTGCAGTGAGATTTATAAACTCACAGCTTTGAGCAGGGAGAGACTCTTTTAAGAACACACATGCGCAAGGCTGACAAGACTTTTTAATGCCTAATGCTCCACTGAGAATAGACCCCAGCTTAGGAACATTTCCCTGCTTTCAGCAGTTGTTTCTGTAGTCACAACACTGATCCAGACTAGGACCTGGCTGAGGTTACTGTATAGGAAATAGGATAGAACGATATAATTTCCAATAAGGATGTGGTATTCAGTGATAGAACTACATACCACTCGTGAGAAAAAGACGAAAAAAAAAACAAAAAACAGGGTTATTAATATGGTGCTTGTTGATTATGTTCTACTTCACCCTTTTCTACATTTTTGGGGTCACCTTACTCATAACAAAATCTATAAGAAGATTTTGGTTTCATATCTTTGAGCCAGTTCCCTTAAATTACCCCTTACCCTTCCTGGGGTTCCGCCCTGTGGGCTAGTCTCATTGCCCCTGTGCTTGATTGCGAGGTTGTGGCAAGAACTGTTCGAGCAGTGGCTGCAGCTTGCTGGGGACCATGGAGATTCTGCTGCAGGCTTCTTCGCTGCCCCAGCCTCTCTTTGATATTCATCTCATACCAGGAGAAGGAAAATGCAAAAGGGAAAAGAGCAGCACAAATATGGAAACAGCAAACCAGGCTAAAGAGGGAAGGGAGCCAGAAGAGAGGAAAGGTTGAGGGATGGAGGCACTGAGTAGAAATCAAAAACAGACATGTATGTGTTTCAGTGTTTGGTTTGTCATGGGACCGTATAGCTGCACCAAATCCCACTCCTGCTATTTTGTGTGATTTTTCTCCCCTCCCCTCAACTCTTCTCAAATGCAAGCTTTTGTTTTGCCCAATGCTCAGTCCAGAGGCAGGCAGTGGGATTCCTGCACAGTGGGGTCCTTATAACTGGGAGCCATGTCTCTTGTTCTCACCTCTTCCCCCCACTTCCTCACCTTTTCATTTCTTCCCCATTGATATCCTCTCTTTTCCCCTTTCTGAACATATGGACTGGTTTTTAAGAGAGAACCTAGTCCACATCAAAGTCTGAGCCTGAACGGGTCAATTTGTTGCTCCTTTCCCAGCTCTTCCTTCTTCAACAACTACAGTTCTCACTGCACTGTGACCATTTACCCAGAATACTTCAATCCTAAAGCATTTCTGACCATAATGAGTGGGACCAGTTAAAAGTTTGGACACACTTTCCTATTTAATGTGATGGAAAAGTGTGTCCAAACTTTAGACTGATACTGTATATTACTGAGTCAATTTTCCTCAGTGTCTCTTCTCCATATAGAGTAAACCTAGTTCACTTCAGACCTCTGGATTTCACTGTGGTCACATGCTTCCTAAGCTCATGTAATGCTACACAAATGAGCATGTGTGATAGATAGCAAAAATAGCTATTCCACGAGCTGATAAGAAAAAGCAGATGGATCAAGTAAGAGGGGAGCCAATGAAAAATCAAATAAAAAGGAAAAATAAATATATAAATCCAAATCTGAGCAAAGCAGGTCTTGGCTCCAGATGTGAATCTCTCTGAATATTGATCGTGGGGAAAGCTAGTCTCCCATATCCCCAGGGCTGCAGCAGCTGACACACAAAGCACCTCTATAAAGCCCATAAACCAGCTTGTACAATTATTTAGATAAAGAGGGTGACAACAGCAGGGTATGCCTCCCAACCTAGAACCTCCTCCTTGATTCTCATACACCTACTACCACTCCTGCTCCGCCTCTCCCTGTTTCTCATGAAGATAGAAAAATAAAAAATTAAAAATTAAAAAAAAAAGGGGGGGGGGGGTGCAAATGTGTAATTAGCCACACATTTCTGAATCCTCCTTAATGTTCATTACGGAAACCAGGGGCAATTACAAGTTCAAAGGGGTTTAGGGCACCCACAGCCTGCATAATCAGTCACAAATTAAGCACTACTCATTTGTCATAGCACAGCATGCTCACAGAAACAGACATGCATGCATATTGTCAGAGTTGAGTCATAGACAGGCTGACAGGCATCAATTTCCATACAGGCACAAATCTCAGCAGCCCCAAGGCTCAGAGTAAGGCCATCCAATCCTCTTATGCTCTGATGTTTTGTTTTTGTTAGACAACAGCAAACACCACTGACACCTTCACTTTAGCTTGCTCAACATTATACTGTACCTTACTTGCATTCATCCTCTTATAAGTGTCCTGTTTGCACTTAACAATCCCTGCCACCACCTGTCTTAATTCTTCCACTCCTCTTCGTATTAAACCTCAATCTCACTCTGTGTCTATCTCTCTCCACCTGGCTGTCTCTCTGCAACACGTGACAGTGTGTGTTTCATGTCTGTCCCCGGAGGTGTATCTCAGTTACCTCAGGGCCAGGGTCACAATGGCTAATCCTGTCTTCAGGTGGCTGTTTAGCACACTGAGAGGAGAGCTCGTAGAACCGGAGGTGAGCTCCTGTTACAGGACTCCCTGACCAGGGGTCATCTCCGACGCTGTCAGAATACACAGAAACATGCACATAGCTGCTGGCAGATAAGAAAACAGGTTTGCTATTGCATAGATGCAAAGTTTAAATACATGAGCACATTGAGCCTAATCATTTGTTGCAGCTGGGTCATTCTTCATCTTTCCTCCCTTGTTCTATATCTACCTACTGAACTACTCATCTAGTCTTTCAGCATCTTTTTTCACTCCTAGATCACTCTGAGTCTTGTTCACATTAGGATACCCTGATATGATCTTCATGAAGATTTGCTCTAGTGGCCATGCGTTGCCTGTCCTGCCCGGCACCTTTATTGTTTAAGCTGCTCTCACATAGGGACACAGTCAAGTCTCTAGTGAATTGAATGGAGCCCTATCAAGTGTAGCACAGCCTCAGCATAGTGGGAGAGGAACTCATTTTTCACTGGGGGAATGACATCCATCTCAGTAGCAAAACGCTGGCTGTTTCATTAAGTAGGCCATCCAGGCAGACAGATGTGTTCACCACACAGCCATGTTTGCCTATGCAAGAGCGTGTATTAACCCACAATCCTTTGGGGGAGATTAATAGGCTACCAGCCCCTTTCCATTGATTATCTCCATGCCATTTTTTCCTCCTCTCCTTGGCTAGATATTAAAAACTAATGAAGCCTATTGAAAACGAGAACCACGAGTTTCTTCACGGATCATTTTAGGTTATTTGGGCTCAAACAGAGAGGAATCTCTTTAAGGCACAGTTAGAGTCGAATTAAGAAAATAAATGTGGAGAGCAGTGTTGAAGAAGCAAAAAGACAAGAAAAAAAGAGTGACTGTAAAAAAAAAAAAATGTGTGTTTAAGAAACTACAACTTCAATCTGACACATGGAGCTGAGACGTGGCAGATGTTAGCAATTCTACAACATAGCAAAGCATTCCTAGTGTTAGAACCCTTTCCTAATTGCCATAATGGAGGTGGTAAGCGCTGACAATAATAGAGTCATGGGGATCCTTCCCCAGCAACCTGAATTAGGGGCTACTTGGGAGATCCACTTCAAGATGGCCTTTTTTTTTTTTTTTGTCAAAATAGACTTGTTTTCTCTCTTCCATAAACCTGCTTAAATTTACTTTTTCTCACAGACTTCATTTGAAGCATGATGGCCATGTAATGTCAGAAGTAGATTACTTAAGAGCAGTGGTTGGGTCTGTCTTGCTGAGGCAGAAGATGGAGTGGGGTTATGGTGTGTGAGATAGATGGGAGCATGAGACCTAGGAGGTTAGTGAGCAAAGAGTTAAAAGCGTCCATGTGATGGGCTCACCTCTGCACCAGGCCTGGTGAAAGGCGGCAGGGTGCTGTCGGGGAAAATGACTTCCTGAGACATTACCATCAATCACCAGACAGGTCAGGCCCCCCAATCCTGTCATGAGGACAGACGAAAGAAGAAGGGGGATGGGAGATGGAGGATTTAGACTTGAGGGGACAAAAACAGAAAGAATTACTGCTGGGTAACAGAGTATTAACAATCTCTTCCTCTTACTGACTGTTTTATATCGTTCTCAAGCTCTGCCTATCTTTTCTGTCATGCTTTTCTCTGTTTGTATTTTCCAGTCCTCCATAAAACGACTACCCAGGCATTCAGGAATGGCCCCTGCTGGTCAGAGTCCTCTCCTCGGCTCAATTGCATCATTAATTATTCCACAGGCAATGGGCTAGCAGCAAATCTAAAGAGAGGAGGAGAAATAGAGAGGGAGCAAGAGTGAGATGGGGAGATGGGGGACATCTGTCTCACACCCCCAGTTGGTCTCTCTCTCTCTCTCTCTCTCTGTAAAGGAAGCATGGGAGAGGGGAGGGCCTTGGGTTACCTCAGTGAGCGGTTATGTTACATTCCTGAGAAGGGAAGGGGGTGGGGGGTAGGAGTGTAGGGGTGGTTCAACGAGTTGTTGAAAAGAACACAGTCGGTTGTCAACAGCCTCTGAGCTTGGGAGCCATCATGCCTTGCGTTAGGCCTGTAGGTCAATGACCTTCTGTTGCACATAGACAGAGAAAGGTAAAGAGAGAGGAAAGAAAAACCACCATAAGGTACGTGTCACTGCTTGTCTGTGGCAGGGGTCTGTCAAAAGTCTCAAAAGTCTCAAAAGCTTCTCTTTATCTCTTCACCTATATAAAACTGTACGTGAGCAGCGGATGAGTGTGTCTGTGTGGATTGTCTTCCAAAGTCATACAAGGAAGACCAGCAGCAGACAGAGAGAGAAAAAGAAAACGGCAGCGCCGGCAGCCGTGCTAAAATGGCCCATTAGATTTAAGGAGTAAAAGTTCATCAGCTTTATTAATGGGAAGGTATATAAATGAAGTATGAATTACCTGACTTTTATAGAGTGGTGAGAGTGAAACTGGAGTGTCTTATGATATAATGCTTTGGTGAGCTGTTCTGAGCGCTCTGATGAGCAGACTGCAGAGAGGAGGAGGACAGAAAGAGTAGAGAGAGAAAGACTGAAGTGTGCTGGGGTCCCATGAGTCCAGTGGCTGGAAGGTTGCCTGATTGTTGCTAACATGCGTAGCTGATCTGGTTAGCTTAGAGACGGGGACGTTTGTAGCTTCCAGGCCTATTCTTTGCGTGTCATTAGCTAGCGTTGTAAGAAAAATTGCAAACACATTCATAAAAAAGGTCAGTCACATTTTAATGTTTTGCTCTTTCAGATATGTGCAAGCACAACTGAACATATTTGCAGAGGCACATGCACAAGCACATTTACAAACATGCATGCAAACAGACAGTACATGCATGAGGCATAAGGACATCACACACATGCCAGTACATAGTCAGACACACAAAAACGCACACGCTCCCCACCATCCTGTAATAAGCGGTAAGCTGAGCTAGCTGATGGTCATCCTCCCATGGGGCTGCTGGGTTGCTGCCAACTTCCTGCCTGCTTTGTCAGTGGATAAAGTGCCTAACAAACGAGAGGGCTGTAGCTAGGCAGGCCAGCCAGGTCAAAGGTCGCTTTGGCCTCCGGGTAGGATTGAGTCTAAGACCACTGCGAGGGGAGAGAGAGCGATAGTATAGAAGAATGCACTTAAAGATTCAATGCTATTAACCAGGCCTACAAGCTATTTAAGAGTTCTGCTCTGCTCTGCTCTGTTCTGTTCTGTTCTGTTCTGTTCTGTTCTGTTCTGTTCTGTTCTGTTCTGTTCTGTTCGGCATTTTAACTCCCGTCACATGTCACATGTCCTCTGAGTAACATTAAGAAAGCAAAAGATCCTCAAGGCATTTGTCAGTCCACTGAGCCCCCTGCAGCCAATTGCCTCTAGGTGTTGAGCAATGTAAGGATATATCCCCTTGACTCATACAGTCCTAAATGAAAGGAGAGCCATAAAAACTAGAATTTCTTCAAGGCAAAAACTGTTCAGTAAAAGAGGACAGACACAACAAGTAACGATGGGTGATGACTGATCAGGGCTTGGCTGGCTTTGTGCCATGGAAGCGCTTGTGATCATAGATGATTGCACCTTTGGTTACCATCAGCTATGTTACCCCATCTCACTGACAGTGTTTGTCAGTAATGGACCTATAAGAGCTTCCCTCAACAGAGGATAGTGAATAAAGGGGGCAGAGGAGGAGAAGAAGAAAAATGTTGCCTTTCACCCCAGCTGTGCATTCAGAGAGGGGAGAAATTTGACATGGTTGACTTGAACACATTTAGCATCATTAGCAAACAGGAAGTGTCCCCTGCAGCTGTTTTTTTGGCTGGGAAGGGGGAGTTCCTGCCTGCAATGTAATGGACAAATGTTATCCACCATGTTTGCCTTTGATTTTTGACCTACAAACAAAAATTGACATTACAAATGTCCTATGATATCTTCCAAATTGGCTTGACATTCCATAGTTGGCCCTGGGGCTTTCTTGTTTGTCCTCTGTAAGTGGCTGTTCTCTTGTTGTTGTATCCTGAGGCTCACTACTAGAACGTACTGGCCTTTTCTGGAGAATGTGCATTCTTAAAGAGACAGGGATGTACCAGGAGTAAAGTGAAACAGAGCTAAAAGAGGTGCTGGTTGTGTGTTTGAATACTTATTCTCATAAAGTTAGTGCTCAGTGAGAGGGAAAACGGTCAAGTGGAAACTCTTAGAAACTTCTATTTGAAGAGTGAACAAACCCCCTGTCTTCCTTTTCTCTTGATTAGTCTCTGTATCTATCCACATATGAATCTGTTTTCTGTTTCAATTGACGATCAGCTGCACTTTGCTTTGACTTTGGAAGTTAAGCAAAGTCTAAAACACAATAAGCAAAGAGGATAAACTTAAAGAGAGTCTACATGGTAATCTTCAGGACTTTTTCCAGCAGCCTTTATCAAAAGGCACTAGATTGTAAACACTTTCCGTTCCTTGTCTGCTTTCCATGTTTTGTCAGGACTGTTTGTAAGCTTCATTAATTTGAATCCAGACTTTGATATTTAATTAATTAGTTAAGTATAAATTTGTTTAATTGAGTTATACAAGGATGTTTAAATGGAAGTAGTTGAGTTAGAGGTTTTCCTAGAACTCTCAGTTAGTCAGCTGAAAAAGTTGCTGCTTTTTTACAATGTGTACATACGTCATTAAACCAGCACAGATGTTTATTCAGAGGCTTACTAGGCTTTAGCTGTTGCATGTGCTTCCAATGACTTTATGACTGGCAACAGTAACAAGTGGTGTGAGTATGGGGTTGTCCCATGGAGGAAAAAGAGGGAGGGTCCTCTGCTTTGACGAGCCCACCAGGCCTCTAATGATCTGCTTATAGGTCTTAAAAGTACCTTGCAAAGGCGAGAAACCAATTACTTCTCACTTCCAACTGGCCGCATCATAGAAAAAGAACAGGCGAGTCATTTGAGAGAAGCATAACAAAATGTGCCAAAGACTTTAAATGTATTAAAATTCAAAAGGAGCATAACTATTTATGGGAGGATGATCCTTTGGCTCAGCTATAGTCATTGCAACATGATGTTTTAAAGATGTCTTGAAAGCAAGAAGTGAGCGTGGCTGTGTGTTGACATCAGGCAAGCTGGAGAAGAGAGCAGAACAGAGCTGGGTGCCCCTGAGCAGGCAGTTACCACAACAAAGCTAACTGACTGGTCTGAAAAACCAGGCCAAATTCCTGCCCTCTAGGACCTGGCTTAAAGCTTGAGCGGAAACTTTGAAAAAGGGGAACGAGATGAGATGAGTGGAGCGGAGAGGAGAGGAGAGTGGAGGGGGTGGAGTGAAGAGGATAGGAGACGAGGGCAGAGGGTTTAGTAGTGAGGAAAGGCTTGATGTTGGGGCCTGCTGAATTTGGAGGGAGAGATTGACAAAAATGATAGAAATAGAGAAAACCAGAGTCCCACATAGAAACATTCTGTTCATCTTCTTATGAGCAGAAAGGCTGAATATATTGGAAAGAGAAACCATGTATTCAATCTGATGATTAGATAGGCACATCACTGTTGCTGCAGGCTACAAATTGGACCCAATCTCCACAACAAATACAGGTTATAGACATAACCATTGGCAAATTCCAATAAATCTATGTGTTAACATCAGATAGTATTTATTTGAAAGTCTTTAACATATTTTTAGGTAGATCATGAGTACAATTTTAACAAATTTAATGTCTGTCATAGAAGTGATATCTTTTCATTCCAGTATGCATGGTAACAATTGGAAATGTTCCTTTAACATTCCATTTCCAAGACTAGAAGTGCATTGGGATTGTGTGGAAGTTATTGCCATTTAGCCTCATGAAGCATGGCACAATCAAATGCCTATATCTTGAACATCCTCCAAGGCTCCTTCCTCACCCGCTCCCTTCATTCACACTCCCTTCTCTCTGTCTCCCCTCACCCACTTTTACTCTTGCTGTAGCTTGGCAAGCAAGCAGGGCAGTTATGCCATAGAGCCTCTCTACAACCTTGCACTGTCTCCAGAGAACATAAATTAATGGTGTAGAGCAAACAGGCTGCTGGCTGGGGTCCAGGAACTGGCTTCAGGAGCCCAGCCAGTGATTGTTGTGGGAGGCCGTGGCAGCAACAGCGGTGGTAGTACTGATGCACTGCCAACCAGCCTACCAGCCAGCCAGTCAGAGAGGCAGACAGACAGACTGGGGGCCCTTTCTCTCTATAATAGATGCTTCAAGCCTCGTCAGTCCGCCCTGTATTTGCAATCATCAGTGTTTTACTGTCAAAGGGCAGTCCACTGAGAGCCCTTACTTTGCGTGAAAGCTTTGGAGTTTGGAGTAGGAGAGAGAGAGGCATTGGGGTATGTTCTGAATGCAGTTTGTATGAGGTGCAGAAGTGAATGTACTTACATTTGCTGTTATCAGAGGTTGGCATGCAGTGTGTGCAGTTTGTTGTTTGGCATCATGTGAGTTCCCTTTATAAGTTGGCGGTATCTGTATGTGTGTAATCGAGAGAGAGAGAAAGAGAGAGCAACAGGGTTGAGTCATTGACTCATGCAGCATTCCTGCCTGCATTCAGACTGTTGTCAGGAAGCAGTGTAGTTCTAAATGAAATACAACAAACACCCAAATAACCCCATACTCCCTCCCACCTGCATCCATGAAAATCTGCACAATAGAGGAGGATACAAGAGAACTTACAGTAGATATAGTCGAACATAAAATCTAAAATGGACATGGATGCAAAGTAAGTAAAGGCAGTAATTGCATTTGTTCAGCATTTACTTCATGCTTTGATACACAGTCCAAACATTAAGTCCACTCCAGTTACCGTCCCAGTATTAGTTTAGAATATAATAGAACAGTCAAATTTTTTGTTTTACATGCCTAAAGCGGATCATTACTAGCTAAATTTAGCTCAGTTTTTCTATAATTACATACAAAACCTGCTAATATAAGGTATTTAAGCATTTTTTTCTTGGACTATTAAATGTTGAAATGTGGAAACAGAAATAAGCTTGGTGTAGATTTGCCCTCTTTATAGCATACACTACAGATTCAAAAACTCCAACTGGATTTATTTGTCATATCTGTTTGATCTCTCAGTAATACTGATAAGCATTCAATCTCATTGTCATTTGTCAAAGAAGCCAATTGCAGCATTATTAACAATGGCAACTTGATATTTAAAATGTGCCAATCTTACCCGGACAATCCATATTAAAATGTCATTCCTTTATTTGATTGTATTTATTTTTGACAGTGAATATCATTATCATCCTCCAGTCACTTTGATTAAAAAATGTGATTCCAATCAGTGTGTTGGATGCAAATATGAAATGAAATATTGTGGTGCAATATGTCTGTAAAGTTAAAAGAAAAAAAAAATAGTCACAATAAAGCCCATCAATACCAATGGCAACACCTAAAGATATTACAATAAATAAAGTTATAAGATTACACCTGTTTAATTTATGAGTTGAGCAAAAATTTTAATTACATGTAAAATATAGATAGATTATCTGAAATCCCTGTCAAACAAATAATATTTATAAATATTGGATCAACCCACAGTGATCAGATAAACAAATCCTTTGTGTTGCCATGGTTTTAGGAGTAAACAGCAAATGGCCTGTGATTTCCTTGGAGTCATTAGCATGGAATAGGTTTGCAAGCCACTGCAACCTTGTGACCTAGCTCTATAACTCATGTCACACACTGATGATGTAATTAATCAATGTGGTTCACTAGTGGCTCATGCAAGAAGCTGCAGGTTCAGTGGGTGTAAAGGAAGCATCAGGGAGCTGGAAAGATGGGGGTGTGTGTAACAGCCAGGATAATGATCTGGCTGTGGGATTTGATGATGACTGAAATTATCATATGCATCAAACTGGATGTACTGGAGTCAGTGTGGTTAAAAGGTGTGTTGTAAAGTTAGAATGGTCCAGCAGTAGATGTGGTTATTGTATGTGGTGAATTGCCAAGCTGGGCTCAGGGGGAGTTTAAGGACTATACACAGCAGATGATAGAGCTACCTCAGCTTGTAATGATCAGCAACCACAGGGACTATTACTTTCAGCACAATCAGAGAGCATAGAGGCCATCAAACCATCAAATTTAGCCAGCAGTCGGTCAAACATACAAACATGCACATGCAGCTTGATTCTAGACAAATGATAAAGTGCGATCCACATCACGTGCATTTGTCCGAGTGTGGCTACACTTTCTCAGGTCAGATTATAGGAACTGGACAACACATATACATGATAATGGTTTGCCCCTCATAGTATTTACAGGTTTCATCATAATTAAAAGAGCTGTGTCATTTTAAGGCTGGTGCTGAACTGTTTGAAATTGTTCATTTCTTGCTGTAATTATTTATAGACTGTTTTTACATTTTGTGGTCAGTCCTCTTTTAAGGATATTGGCCTTGGTGTTTTTAACTGAACATATTGAGCAGGTCCAAAGCTACTTTGGAGGTTATCAATATCATCTTTGTTCTTCCTCTGTGTTTGTGTTTCTTCCATTAAATAACAATGTCATACTGTCTCCTGAGGGTAGAACAGGACTTAGGAAAGGAAAACACATAAAAGCAGGGCAGACAATGTAATTTGTTAGATTTTTATTCCTCCACCCATAATACCCTTCCTCTTTTGAAATATTTTACTAATTATGATTTACTTTTTTCACATTTGCACTCTGAATAATTTCCTAGAAACATTTTTAAACAGTTCTAAGTGACATTATGAGGTCACTCAGAAGTCTGAAAAATGATTCTCCGATTTCATGGCGGCTGCAGCTTTGTAACCATCAGGCCCACCATGTCAGCTTGCTATTCATGTCACTCTGTGTGTTTGAACTGCCACTGCACAGCCGTTTTTGTAGCTGGGATTTCAGAGTGCCATGCTCACCGGAAAGCTGCCACAACGTAAAGTCTGGGTGGGTGGCCTGCAGCCTTAACCATAAAAAATATGCATGTGTGTGTTGGAGAGAGAGGGTCAGTAAGAAATGTAACAGTTGAGGACAGATGAAGACAGAATGAGGAAAGGTTGTATACAGGCAAACCTCGCTGTATGTTTATATGGATGTGTGTTTACTATGTGAGCATACTTGGCTCTGCATATGTGCATACAAGTCTTTAGGGTGCAGTCGAGTGATCATTAGATACAGAGAGATAAGGAATAAGGGAATGGATGAGGGCTCCAAGAAGCATGAGTTGAACAAAGTGAAATTTTGTGTGTGGGTGTGTGGTGTCTATGTGGTTAGAGTAAATCTCCTTACTCAGGGATTTTGCGTGTGAGGGGGGCTTTAACGCCCCACTCTCCTTGATGAGACATCTTTCTTGTTTGTTCAAACCATTCATTACTTGGTGGCTGTTGGACGAGCTGTGCCACTGGCCAGCGTATTTATCACCAAGCTACAGCGCACTCTGGCTGACAGTAGGCGATTGATGACCAGGTCTGGGCCTGAGAGGCTGAGGAAGCCTTAATACAATGTAAATGACCCACTCCCATATCCAATCTAAGTTGTTCCTGTCCCTATCCTTTGATTCCACATCATCTTTAGCCAGAGCATTATTTGAGTATGTTTTATAGGTTTGTGTGATATGTGTACCTTAAAATAGTGGGAAGGAGTGTGTGCTTTGTTACATTTGCAACTGCATTTTGATAGTGACCAAGGTCATGTGAAAACACAAAAGAAGCCCAGGAGTGTAAGGAAGAGGAAGAAAGAAAGTACACTCCCAGTAAATGTTGTTGAGCGCATGTGGTTGAAAACACATGCAGATGTAGACATTGTTTGTCTTTGGACTTTCTGCACACTTCGCCTGCACTTGAATATGTTTCATTTGTGCATACACATACACACACAGTAAGTCTGTCTATCCCAGCCAAGGAAATGTCAGCACCTGGCAATCAAAAAATGTATTTCTATGCAAGCATTATCATCTTTCCTTTGTTAATAATTTTAGCATATTAAAAGGGACTGCATACACAAGTACAAATCAGATTAATCCCCCTCTGCAGCAGGGACTCATTATTTGTCCAATCTTAGCCTTGTTTGTTATTAATTGAGCACATTCCTCAAACCTCTTTTTTCATCTCTCCTTTAATTAAAACATTTAAACAGGCAGGGCTACCTGAAAGGAGAAATCCTCCTTTCGGCTGATATGAATACTAACTTACACCAATTATTCCAACAGTAAATGAGAAAATGCTTCTTGAGCAACTGTTATCACCTCATGTTAAAATTGGATTCAATTAGCAGAAACTATGCGAGCATTACCAGCTACGGAGTTTGCTTTCTCAATGAGCATAAGGAGGGAATGAAACTGAAATGGTAAAGTTAAAGTTTTTACAAGTGGAGGATTTTCTTTAGTCAGTGAAGAATGTCTGTCAATGGAGCATGACGTCTTCTGAAAATAAAAAAGAATATTAAAAAATCACCTTTACAAAGGAATTTTTCCATGTTGTTTTTGCAGGTGTTATGTTTGTGAATGTTTTTATGTATCGGTGCGTATTTCTGTTTGCACATGCGCACATGTGCATATTTAAGTCTGTGTGCACGCATGCTCTCTGTTTGGAGCGGCTGAATGAAACACATAGTGTCTCATTTGTTTCGTTTGCGTGCGCCCCGACTCCTAATCTGGCCCTTAAAGACATCTGTCACCAGCGATCACTGTTTTGTCATGCTTCATAGCAGGCCCAGAGGGAGCAAGGCAGCCCAAGGTCTGCCATTTATATCAGCCAATGTTCTTTAGATTGGACCTGACACAAATAGTATCATTGCAGCCCCTTGTTGGAGAATTCCATTTTCAGGTAAAAAAATTTGGCAAAGAAGTGGAGGAGATTTCATAGCACTCTATTCAGCCTGTGTTCAAGCTGCTCTCTATGAAAAAGCAACCACCAGGATACATGTCAAACATTCAAGGAAAGATAAATCTATTTACTGCAAATCTGCACCCACTCATTTTGTTGCTAGTATTATAAAAGGATTCTCAGACACCACAATATCTGCGTTAGGCCCACCTGAGAGCCTTGTTTGTCAACATGTATGTGCTCAAAAGTGTATTTTCTTTGGTTTGCGTATGATTGGTGCATATGCTATAGGTCATTTGTGTGTATGCGGGCTTAGGATAGGGAACGGCGTTATTATATTTGACAATTGTGAAAAACTTGTTTGGCCAGCTCTGACTGGTTTAGCATTGAATTCTGTGTATGATTGTGTGTGAGTGGGTGGCCACATGTATGCTGTGAATGTCTATACTGTTCAAGGGAGGGGCAGGGTTGGGTGGAGGTCACAAGAAGGTGCAGTCTTGGATTACACAATGCAACAAACACAGAAACACATTGAACACGAAACATAGGTAACAGCAAAGAAGATGACTTGTGCTCCCTTCTCCGTTTTAGATTTGCTCATGAATACTTATGTTAATCTGTTTGCCAAAGAAGCTCATGTGTGGTTTTTTTTCCCTTTCTGTTTGCTCCTCCAGCACCCATACCCTTCAGAAGAGCAGAAGAAGCAGCTAGCCCAAGACACAGGTCTCACCATCTTACAAGTAAACAACTGGTGAGTCAAGATTTCCGCTTGCCCTATCTCCACCACCAGCATTGCTCTGCCTTTTATTTTCAAAAGCCTTTACCTCCCCTCTTCCCACAAGCCAAGACGGCTAATACTCCTAAAGTGTGAAAACCGTTTATGTACATCCCTCCCCATCTTGTATAGACACACAGCGATGAACACAGATATACACACAGACAACCTTTGGAACATTATTATATGTAAGCTAGCAGGATGTTCCAGTGTTATCATGAGAGTCTTTTGCAGCTAAGTCAGTAGTCTTTGTGGTTTGATGTGCATATATGCAGTTGGATATATTTATGGGAGACTGGCAGAAATCATAAGCTGCCCCTACAACCCCCACACCCACCCCACCCCTTCATCCAAAACCATACCTAGCACTGCCACTGATGCCCCCACAAACAGGAAAAAACTGCTTTCCACCTCCTCCCCATTTTACACAAGCTATATGGTGGATTAAGGTTTTGGTGGCCTGGCCAGCAGGGCCTTTGTAGATGGCTTAGCACATAACTGGGGGTGGTGGATTAAATAAAATGATCACAGAAGCAAAGAAATGATACAGGAATTACTTATCAAAATACTAGCCTAGGTTTTATCTGCGGCTTAATTTTGTTCAGTACATTCTCAGGGTGATGTTCAGATTAATTGAACTGACAGCTTCCTTTCAAAATTCCGGGAAGGTATTTGCACGGATTTCAGGTCTTACACAAACTTAATTATATGGAACCCCATTTTATCATTCTAATTCCATGTAGCGGGGGTTCTATTTACAAATGACAAGTCTGTGCCTTTTATTCACAGCTTTCCTTAATATATTTATCAAAGCAGGTTCATTTACAAAGTGCTCTATCTGTTGGATACAGGCAGGCTGACATTAACGAAGCTTTTAGGTTTATCAGACTCACAGCCTGACAAGCCACCCGAGGGTCAATTGATTTTTTTGGTTCTGTGATTCATTTTTTTCTCATTTTTCCTGGATCACAATGAGAAACATGCCTGGAGAATTAGCTGGGTTTGTCAGCCTTATCTATCAACCCCCCCCCTCCCTCGTCCTCCCCCCTCCAACCTGAAATACTCTGTCTCTCTCACACACCCTTTGCTTTATTCCCTTCTAGCCAGGGGAAGTCAAACTACTTAAATTGGCCACAGGAACCGCTGTTATCAGACTTTAATGCACCCTACAGTGTGGATAGCATTTCAATTACACCAGTAACCAAAGATTAGCCTGTTTCATGCCTCATGCAACCGTTTCGGGATGCCGTGCACCTTACCTACAGGAGCAGAAAATTGAGTTGCCTTGCCTGTGTCATGGTGATTAATGCAGAAATACTCAGCTAGCCTGGGAGGAGAAAGAAAGGGAAACAGACAGGGACATAGATAGATATAGAAAGATTCCCTGTCATCTCTTTGGCCATTCATTTGGTCTGTAAGAATATGGAGCTGCGTCACATCCTTGTGAAGTTCATGTCCTAGCACATCAATGGTCAATTGAGCTGAGTACCTAACTTATACCAACCATCTTATTAAAAACTCCACAAATCACTTTTCACAAATAACTTTGCTGAAAGTTTCTGTGCCTGTCTATCTGTGCTGTACTTGACATGTTGTCAACACAGGATGTCAGCAGATTATCGGCTGCATTTACAGTGGAGGAGAGATTAGAAGCAGACAGGATGAAGGTCCCCACCTTTCCCTCTCCAGGCTCAAGAATTCCAAATAAATAAATTTATTTCTTCTATTGACAGCCGAGATGATTCACTCCTGACATGGCAGAACGCAGTTGCATGAAATTCCTGCTTTTTCGAAAAAAAAAAAAAAAAAAAAAAGCTCTTTAAATTCCTGGCTGGCCCCTCGCATTGTTCTGTAGTTCCCTTTGATGCATAGTTGCTGCCATGTTACCGGCCAGAGAGAAGCAGAGAGAGACAGATACAGACGAAGGGAGAGACAGAAGCGGAGGATGAGTGGGGGGAAAGGGAGGGGATGGCCGCCGTCTTTGGTTTCCAGAGCTCTCCCTCGGGGAAAGGATGTGCTGAATCAGGGCTTTGTCCGCCGGCACAATCGCAACCCAGCGAGGGCACAACGGTGCTCTGTGTAATAGTCAATAGACAGTGCATCCTGCTCTCTCCCCTTTTGCCCCATCAAACCTCCCAGAGTTGTAACGTCAAACTGACACCTCCCTTTATGTTTACCTGTAGCTCACCTGTATACGCAGAAAACAATACCCAGATGATTCGAAACCCGTTTGTTTCAGTGCCACTTGCACACACACCCACCTGCCTCTATATCTAAACTGTCTCATTAGCTAACAGCCTCACCTGCTTGAAGCCCACACCCCATTAGGTGTTCAATACTAATAAGAAGCAGGGGAAGAGGTTAAAGTCCACAATCTCACTGCACTGGCGCATCTGCAGATGAAATGACTATTATTTTTTTTTAATAGTCTGCAAGAGTCTTCATTTGTATGTGTGCATACAATGTACATTATAACTAAATGGACTCCCCACCCCACCCTTTACTTAAACACACACACATACAGTTTGCTGTGCTTACATTGAGACAACAGGAGTCATGCTAACAGATTTGGGGCGTGATCTGATATGTAATTGCATTTGTTTAAGATTGCAGGAAAAGGTGAGCGCAATTACACCCACAGCATTGTGGGATAGCGCAATGGCAGACGCAGGTGTCTGCACACTAAAGAAGCGTTAATAGTTTACAGTATCTAGCAGCATATTTGCCTGCCTCAGCAGCTCCTGATGTCCTGCTATCAGTCTGGGCTAAATGGAGCCTGACCGAATCCTTTCATGTCTCAGCTTTAGACCCAGCATGATGTGCCCTCACTCACTGCTATAAACACACACACCAACTATCCTGCCATTATTTACCACTGCGGCAATACTAACACACTCTCACACACACATACACTGAGAGTTATTACATGAGCCTGGGAGATGATGGTGATGACAGATGACTGAGAGAAACAGCATCTAAAAAAAGGAAGGAAATCGTCCCGTCATTATTCCCTCATCTCACAGGCAGCCAGTTGGTCATTTCCATGGCGGAGGGAGCGGCAGAACAAGTCAGAGAACGAATATGTCAGTTCTTGGCATCTATGATGACTGACTGCTGTGCCACGGGAGCACTAATAACAATAAAGAGGGCACTAAGCCACACACTATTTTTACTTCTCTGCCTTCTCTCTACGGCCCAGGGGGGACTACATGCACACACACACACACACACACACACACACACACACACACACACACACACACACACACACACACACACACACAACACAAATACAGACATGCACAGGGGAGAGGCTCTAATTAGCGGCAGAAAGGAATACAATGAGTGAGTTATTAAGACACAGGGGCGGATCGCAGCCAACCTTTGCCCCCTGTCGGAGCACAGGTCACATGATAAGGGAAGGATATCCGCCAGACGACGGCGCCAAGCAGCCTGTGCCTACTGAAGAGATGAAATAGGTTCAATCTCTGTAGCCATTCAGTGATGGGCATGGTGCATGGTGGTTTTCTTACTTTATTATTCTTAAATATCTATAGGAAAAACTTTACCTTCAGTTGCTGTCAGATCAGACAGAAAAACATAACTGTGAAGAAAATGAACATAGATTCAGTCAGAGCATTTTATGTGTTCCTATTTATACCTATTAGCACCTCTATATAGGGGGAAATAAGTCAAATCTGGCCAAAATGAAAACAAAGATAAATCTTGAAAATGACATTATTCATATGTATTCCATCATCAGCCCATAGAGTTAGAATTTTTATTCTGCTTCCAGATTGTCTGGACCTATAGCACAGCTTATGATAAGCTGTGTTTTGTTGGCTCTAAACTGAATGTTGTGCAGTTTTCTTTACAACAATCCCCATTCAGATCCCCTCTCTTCTCCACTCCCTCCAGATTTGCCAAACTGTTAAACTGCTCCAATAGAGGAGGTTCACATGCACAATTTTAATCATAAAGCACACCAGTTTGTAGTAAGTAAGAACAAGACAAAGAGGGGGAAAAAAATCCAATTTGTTCCTCCACTTAAAAAGCATTTTCCAGCCCTTTTCCATGTCCAATGAGACACTTTGGAACAATTTCTTTTACAATTTTTTTATGATTCTGTGGTTTGGCAGACGAGCCCATTATGAAATGCAAAATAATAACTAATATTTTCCAAATGTAACATAAAGTTATGAAACTGGCCTAGCTGCCTGTTTTTCCACATTCTTCATAAGTTTTTAAGTCTCATGAATCTCACACTGGGGCTTCTGAGGTCCTCCCCCTCACGCCAAACTCTACATGTTTGCATTTTACTTACTTTTCAGTCGCTTCCTTTCGTTTGGACTAGTTGAGTGAAGTTGCTGGTTATCTGTGCAACTTTGACCCAGATGGAAATGTCAAGCCTTTTTTTGGCTGCAACCAGGGACTCCCAGCAGTGGCCATCTCATGCCCCTGGCTTTCTAAATATACAGCTGCAGTGTGGATAGGTTGCGGCTATGTGTGTATCTCCCTCACTCTCTCTCTCCTCGGTGTGTTTGTGTATGCTACCATGAGTGTATATGTGTCTCTAACTAAAAAGAGAGACTATCAGGATGCTGCCAACATCGGCATCATGATCCCTCTCATTTAGGGACCGCTAATTGGCAGTTAATTAGCAGAATTGACTCTGTTGTCAGATCCCAAGTGCCAGCCCCCCTACCAACACCCTCCACCCCCTAAGTTCATTTGATCTGGCTGCTTCCTTGATGCTGTAATAATAATCCCATTTTAACAGTTTTAGAGGGAGGAACACGTTTGGATAAACATATTCTCATCATGGCAGAGTTGAACAGAAAAGAAAACCTGTTGTAACAAGTTTGGCTTTACATTTAAGTTTGTGCAGCAGTTGTCACAGATCCAAATATCTGCATGCAGCACAATCTAGACACATGCCTTGCTCACAGACTAAGCCAAGGGAGTCTTAAACAGCTGATTCTAATGTGTGCCACTGTGTTTATGTCTGCACTCAGAGTATAAAGCATGTGTTGCGTGTGAGCGCAGGAGCCCTGTTGAAATGTTCAGTGTGATTAACAAGGCCCACTCCCACTATATCAGGCACTGGGGGCACATGGGGTCATAGCATGGCATGGACACCCACCAAGGCTATGAAGCAACCCTGTGCCCACCTTTTTGCAAGTATAAAGTTATGAAAAACAGGTGGCGCTTTAATAAAACTGGCAATGTTGGACGATCATGCACAAAAAACGAATGCCTTTTTACTTGTTTTCCCATTACAAGCTCCAGACTCTCCAAGGCTGTGGAATTCTCCCAGCTAAGACGGCATGCAAGGAGAACGAAGCCAGACGAGGCGAGATAGAGGCGAGGAGCTGAGAGAGGCATTACACAGAGAGCATTAGACGGAGATGGAGAGAGATGGGAGGAGGGAGGTCTTTGTACTTCTCTGCTCCTTTTGGCTCTTTTATTCCTCAACGGCTTGGTTTTATTGGTGGGTCGTTTAATAACAAGGGCTCTGCGTTTGAAATGAAGTCGAGCTGCGTTTGCGTGGGCAGGCCTCCCTTTTTTTATTTTAAGATGGTAATTTCTGTACTAGGGGTGAGAACTGGTGAAAGATCGAGAGAATACACTAGAGAGAGCGAGGAGAGCAAGAGGGTGAGAATGGAAGAGAGGGAGAATTCAAAGGGAATACAAGGGATGAAAGTAGGTTAATTTATTTCATTTGTAAGAAGAGAGAGAACTTAAAAAGATAAAAAAAAAAAAAAAGGTTGGTGATAGTGAGAAGGAAAGCGTAGGGATGCTGTTTTCGTGAACAAGCAGCTTAATGCGCACGGGCAGCCACAGTAAGCCTGCTAGAATCTCCCCGTGCCTGAGGCCATCTGTGAGCAGAATAGCAATTTTATTACTTTGTCATTAAACCAATTTCACAGCAGTATTGTTTGTTAATGAGCAGCCGCAAACGAGTGAAGATGTCACGTACTAGAATAGCAGCAAGATTTGTGACCCCAGCACTCCTCTATCTCATTCCCCCAACCTCTGTCTCATTCTTATTCTTTCGCTCTTTCTGCCATCATCTTCTTTCTTTAACATCCTTACTGTCATCCTCACCATCTTTCTGCCATCCTCCCATCTTGCTCATCCATCCTTTCCTCCCCCAGTTATAGAGGTCCCTGGCTCATAAAGGGGGAAACTGCTGAAAGATAAAATGCAAAGTCTATACAGTCAAGTCTCTGTTTATGAGCTTCCATTTGCCTTTAGAGCTCATTGGGATGGATGGTTTCTCTGCAGGTTTTCAAGGGGGTGCAGTTGGAGAGCAGGGCATATTGGCTTGTTATTTAGCCCTAAAACCTGACATGGGTGCCAACGGCTAGAGCCAATAGAGAGACTGTGCCTATGAATAGGTGGATATGTCCTTTGAATTATGTGCTAGATGATGTCATGCACTTTTTCCCTTCTTTTGTTTGTTTTTTTGGGAGTTGTTAAGATTTCTTTGCTCGATCACCTCTTATTGTAGTGCCTTTAAGACTAGATGTAGTCTTGCATCATAGAAATGTTTTGGCAGTTGTAAGGAAAGGCATGTTTTCACAAAGGAAGTCATGTGTTTCAGCTGCTGTAATGCTATATGTGCCTTTTGTGGCCCTTCACTTTGTTTATCCTTTTACTTTGGAGGTCAGTTTCCAGAGATTCTCCATGTGACAAACAGAGAAAAAGAGAATTAAACTGAGGCCCCAGAGGATGAGACAACCTGACAGAGTAGATTTGGAATAATTAGTTTTATCTGCTGAGGGAGATAGCCAGAGGAGCTGTGCATTATCCAGGGGCTGCCTCGGTAGCAACGTGAATGGGATGCCTGGATGCTGTGTATGTGCTGGGGAGGACGGGTGGGGTTTGCAGGACTAAAAGGGATAAAGGTGACCAGGTGTAACAGAATGGCCTTAAGGGTATGTGTGGATGTTTGTGTGTGCTGGAGCCAAAGAGGACAGGAGCTCCTTCTTTGGCTGAGCTCTTTCAACTCTGTGAACCTCCAGCAGGTATTTTCTCTCTGTCCAGACATGCTCATTCTCTCACTCCTTCTATGACTAACTGTTTTTCTTTACCTCCCTCTTAGACGCTTCACATTCCCTTTATTTATGTATTTTGTTATCAAGTAACACCATCTTTTATCTGCACTTTGTTTGTGTGGTGTCACATTTATAACAACCTCTGGTGACTTTGCATCCTCCCTTTTCAATAATAATGAGTGTTTCGGGATATAAAATGTTGTAATCACACCCTTAACAACACTGCAATGCCTTATTGATACCTGTTGTATGTGTTTGTGTGTGTGTGTGTGTGTGTTTTATATGAAACTGTTAATAATGGACCTATGCTCTCTCTCTAAGGTGTAGGCCAATAAGTTTATCGTGGAAGACTCTAGTCCTATGTTAGTTAAAGCTACGGTCTGCCTCAGTTCAGGCCTGTTAAAGATGAGGATTCAGTCACTCTGGGAGCCTATGAGCAATCATCTTCCCCTAACTTGGTTCTGAAAATCCATATGTAGATGTATGTGTGTGTGTGTGTGTGTGCATAATCAAAGACTGGATAATAGTTTTTTACCATGAAGAGAATGGGATGGAGATCACAAAAGAGTGAAATCTTAAATACTGGCATAAACTCTTTGCAATATCTAACATGGTTGTTAGTAATTTGGAAGAAGTGAGGAATTAAAAATTGCAGTTTAATGTCATGTTCTCTGCATGCAAATGGAGGCACACGTGTGCACTTTGATGAGGTTTTCAGAATTAGCAGGAGGAATTAACCAACACCATAACATAGATAACAAGATCGAGAAACAAAGAAGGAAAGGAGGAAGACAATAAAGAGCATATTACCCCTAATCTAGGGGTTTTCTTTTCCCGGCCTTATGAATATTTATTCCTCCCATTATCATTGATGATGTTTCAATTGGGAGTGTGTGTGCATAAGAAGTGAGTATGTGAGAGCAGCAGTGGGTTTGATTTGTTTCCTAATGGATGTAGATGGATGTTTGTTGCCCCTCACCTACTCCCATATTTAAAGCTGTCTTTTTACACTTAGTGTGTACATGTACAGTAGTGTTCTTAAAGAAGTTAAATTGAAAAAAATGTGACTCTTCATTTAAGTTTAACTTAAACTCAATGTTTGATGTTAAGATTGAATTATTTGAGATTCTCTAATCTTAACAAAGTGAAAGTAAATCTTACAATTGTATAAAAGCCATTAATACATCATTCTACTAAAACTCAAACATGACAGTTAACAGGCCTAAATTTAAGAGCTAGACTCCACAGTGTAGGCTGAATTGACTGTGCCTTTGATGTATTTGTATAAGGCTGTCACTTATGAAGGAGGCCAGTCAAAGCTGTGCACAGTCAGTGGTAGAGCTGATCTGAGAGGCAGAGGGCTCGCTTCAGGCCACCAGGCACATCAGAGTCCCTGTGGTCTGCTCCACAGTGTCACTGCCATTTCTGCCAGCAGTACTCTCCACAAACAACAGTTATTTATATCACTAGCCTGCTGCTTAGCTTTTTAGCCCTAAACTTATCTTCTGATCGTCCCTGCACATGTGTATGTGTGTATGTGAAACTGTGTGTTCAAGCGTATGTATGTCAAAGCAGTTATGTGCAATTGAAACTCATTATTAATTATTCAACAGAGAACTCAGAGGAAAGCTGACAACATTTAACCGATGAATCTCGTGGTCACTTATGTGTTGTTGCCACAAACTCATATAGACACATTGTGGAAATGTGCTTAATGGAAAAAAAAAAATCTCTTGCAGGACATAGTGACAATAATAAAATGGTGATGATGTCCCAGTTGGATGGATAATCCCTTTCTGCACAGTCACATGTATATAAGTACATACAACACTAACCAAGAGGTCTGTACTCCAGAGTTTTCTGGGTCTTCAGGACTCTCAGTTCTGTCTGCCCTAAATTCATGGTGATTAGCACACCAGCATGATAAGGGTTAAAAGGAGTAAGAGTGGGACAGAAAGTGCATATCTACTTATGAATGGGGATAGGGTGATAAATGAGGGCACTTTTGATATAATTTCCCACTGGTTCTGCTTTCTGTTATATTTGGCGGGGGGTACATGTGCAGCACATGGGGTACATGTGCAGAACATGCATGCTCACAAATGTACCGAAACACATTTGTGAGCTATGCAAGGATAGCTGTTGCTCTTGGCTCTTCTTCTCTTTGAGCTGAACCCATTATAGTCATAAACAAGGGAGTAAAGAGACGTTTGATATGATGCAAAGGAAATAGATTGGCCTTATTTCCTGCCTGGCTGCTGCGATACAGACACTTGTGTTGCCTAGACGATGCAGGCAATTGACACTCAATTTTGTTTGAAATATCACGCCTCTATCATGTCATTATCAGCTTCCCCTGGTAATCCACAAAGCCACCCTGTTTGATATCTGACAATAAGGGGGAGTCACAGAGTCACTGATTCTCTCACTCGATTACCAGGCACAGGGAGAAAAGAGTCGAGAATAAAAGGGAACAGAAGATGACGGAGCAGGAGACAAAGAAAGGGTGAAGGAAATCAGAGATGGAAAGATAACACAGGAGAGATGGAAAGGCTTAAAGAGCCACATTTTGTGCGATAGCAATGAAAAGTGGATGAAAACCGAGATTATATCTGCCCTCTCCACAGAGACATACAAAGGTTGCACTATGGGGAGGAAGAGGAACATCTGGGCAATAGTGTGGCACTCTTCACAACTGAGAAATTGGGGTGATCTTAGAAGCACACCCACTTATCTCAGGAGGGTTGATAGCTAGGCTTGGGTAATGATAACGGTGGATACAACCTTCTAGTCCTCTCTGCTCTCCTCTGAGCATTGCTTGAGTTTGAGTATGTGTGAGCCAGCCTGTGTGTACATCTCTGTTTTGTATCTTTCTGGAACTGCATGAAAGCAGGAAGCCCTCATCCACCCATGAGGTGAAAATTGGCTTATGAGGAATGAGCACTACCTTCCAGCGATGACGGCCTCTGTCATGCGCGATGTGCTGGAACCTTTGACAGAGGCTAATATTGATGTAGTAGTTCTCAGACAACTTCAAACAACAGAAAACACAGCTGTTGGTCCCTTAGCTCCTGGGCAAGCAGAAAATACCTTTTGTGCACCTATGCACATTAATAAGGTGTTGTCTTAAGGGAGGGGGTGCAAGAATGGGAAGAATAGGCTCTGCCAGCAAATGAGATTTGGATCAACTTTTCCTGTAATCCCTTCTGTGTCGTTGATATACTTAGAAATAATATTGCAATAAGCAAATATTTCAGAGTAGAGATGCCAACCTCTGAGGAAAGGGAGGTTAATTGAGGAAATATTAGAGGCTGTCTTGCAGAAAGAGAAAGAAGAGATTATCATATCCTCCCTTGCATCAGAAAACTGGTAGAGCTAGGCAGATTAGCCATGCTGGGTTGCTACAATAAGGCCTCTTTCATACAGGTGTGTTGACGCCTGGGGCAGGCTTGGCCTCAGTCCATTCCATTCACCCTGGCTGATTTGAACAATAACTATCATATCTCTTAAAAGAGAAGGGAGGGTGAAGCGTCAAGCAGGAGATGCCTGAAAGCTGTGTTGAGGCCAAGAAAAACCCCTGCTGATGTTGTCAGAGCTTGTTGGTGTTGTAGTAAGGAAAAAATTGTTTTTTTTTAACCCCCACCCCCCCTTAACCCCCACATTTTTTTCCTCCCTTCTCCTTTCTCCCCCTCCACTTCTGTACCGGATTCAGTGTTTTTGTGCCGTAGGACAGTGTGGTGAGGAGACAGAGGAACAAAGTGCTGCTGTGTGGAGCAGCAGCTGCTGCTTGCCGGATCAAAGGGGCAACAAGCGTGGTCTTCCTGGCCCGATGTTGCTCTGGAGGTGTTTGACGGACAGTCAGCAGCTGGGGCCGCACAGCCCGCCCTGTAGGGGTCAGGCTGCTGGACTGCAAGGCCCAGAGGTGACATGCCCTCGCTGGACAGGGGGTAGTGGGGAGAAGGTGTTAGATGGGAGGGTAAATAGCAG
Source organism: Telmatherina bonti (assembly GCF_933228915.1). Classification (NCBI taxonomy): domain Eukaryota; kingdom Metazoa; phylum Chordata; class Actinopteri; order Atheriniformes; family Telmatherinidae; genus Telmatherina; species Telmatherina bonti. Next base: position 19,844,800 of record NC_136631.1, on the reverse strand, counting down.
GGGAGATGTCTAAGTTTACCAGCTGTTTTGTTTTTAACTATGATGACTTCGTGATTTCTTATTCATTCATTATAATCTGTGCAGGTAACAGTGGAAGCCAAATCTCAGCTCAACCATTATAATTAGCCTAGCATTGCACATCACACTGCAGTACTCAACAGAGAACAGAGACAGGCAGCAAGCATGCCGCAGTGCTATTGATTTATTTTAATTAGCTCCTCGTTAAATCTTGTCAGTTTGAAACACAAATATATAATTCTTCATCTGATTTTCCACTGGAGTCTTAATGACGTACTCCCCGGGTTTCAGAGAGAAATGACTTCGGCAGCCAGACTGACAGAGCAATGCAAATGTTAGTCATATAGGGTTGAAGGGGGGATGCCACAAATGGGCAATGAATGGAGTAATAAAAAGGGAAAGAAAAACAGGTCAGTGAAAGTCCATGGAGGAGAGGTGAAACAGTCCCCCTTTCAGAGGCAGACAAAAGAGTGTGTGTGGGGGGGGGGTATGGAGGCACTCTGGATGAGAGAAAGAGGGAGAGATAGAAAGAGGTAAAACTATGTAAACACGGTGGCTGCCCTAAACGTGGGCCCTCTCTGACGTTCCTAAAAAACGATCCTGCCTTGCTCTGCTTCACATCTGCACTAAATCAAACATGGGGGTGAGGTAATGTTCGCCCAGCGTATGTCTCCTGACTCCTGTTTTGACTTAGAGACGGAAAGTGGGGATTAAAAAAAAAAAAAAAAAGCAGGGGAAATTTTGTCTCTGATAGGATGAGTTTGAGGAAGCTTCCCCGTTCTTTTCCTATCTCACTGTCCTTTATTTCCATCCTGGAAGAGTGGAGCCTGTGAAAGGCTCCTTTGTGATAGTTTACAATAAATCTACAGATATTGTAGATTCAGTCTGGTGGCAAACTACTGTATGTATAAACTATTACAGGGGACCTTGCTAGACCGGTTGAGCTGATTAAATCACTGTTGCCAACACCACAATAGATCAGTGTTGGAGGTTCAGTTGCCTTAGACTGCCCCACTGTCAGACCAGACCATAATTAGTATTTGCTTATACTAAACACACCCACCTCATGGGCTTGATTTGCATGCACTTCCTGGTCAAAGTGCAGAGAGTGATTTCATTCTTTTCTTTCTTTGTTTTTGGGAGAGAAGATCAAACCCCCAAAAATTCCATCTTTTAATTCCAGTGAGTTGTGACTCAATTGCTGGGGGTTTGGAATCTTTATTTCTGTCTGAAGCGGAAGTATGGAAGCAATGAGCTTTAATAGGAACCAGAGGACAGTCATGTTTGCAAGCAGTGATCATGGATTGAGATCAGCACGTTCTTGTTCAGATTGTGTTGCATGTAATCTTCCTACAAAGGCAGACAGACAGGGGCCCCAGGCATTTGAACGATGAATGGAAACTTGCCCCTCCCTCTTCTTGGCATATGAGCTTTCAAAATGGACAAATGCTATTCAGAAGTAAAGGTAATAAACTGTCAACAATTTCAAAGTTACCCTTTTTGCTCATATACTGTATTTTTTGAGCAGTCTAAGGTCTGTTTCTATGAAAAGACATGTTTGGTGGTTCTCTGACTGTCTTTGGACTAACTCTGGCTATGGGTCAGTTTCTTTCTTTCATCACAAACTCGTCAAACGAATGACCCCACTCCTGATTGGCCGTGTTTCCTCTGATCTTCACAGCAATTGGCCAGCTAAGCAGCGAGGCTCTCTCTGTCTCGTCTCCCTCCCTCACCCACCCTGTCTCTTGGCTGTGCTCCAGGGTAGGGTGGTTTGGCATGACAATTTCTCAGGGAAGGAATGCTGACAACAGGAGCGAGTTACCAGGTGTGGCTGCAAGTCAGTTAACCAGAAACAAGGCCCTTCTGACAGATTGAGATGAGGAAGTGTGAAAATAGAATAAAGACAAGCCCTGACTCAGACTAACTGGTTTGCAGTGATTACATCTGCAAACTTCTCATAGAATTTGTCAACTTAAAAATGAAAGTGCAGTTACAGTTTATTGCATTAAATAGGAGTCACATAAAATTGTGGTTTAAGATTATGTACATTTTTAACCTTTCAATCCTTCTGACACGCTCATAACATAGCGCTGTTTGCTAGACAGGGTATTTAACACCTAAAGAGGCTCTCTCTAAAGCTCCCCCCCTTGTGTGAGGACAGATATTATTAACCATGGATGCTATGTTGATCCAGCCTTGTGGAGACCCTGTGTCAAGTGGACTCCTGCTGCCCTGGCTCCATCATTCATATCTGTCTGTTATTTTCCTTTGTGATCTGCAAAGCCTCAAGAGTCAGAGCTCTCGTAAACCTACCACTTTATTATTATCAAGGCTCTAGAGTCTCAGTTGTTGCATATTGTATCTGCTCAAATGTGTGTTTGCACACATGCATCCCTTACACCGTTTCAGGGCATGTCAGCTGGAAGTGCTACTGTGAGCCAGTTGGCAGTAGTCTGTAAAGAATGTGCTGACATGCACAATACACACACACACTGACAGACATGTGCATATACTTGCACATGCATGATCTAAAGTGCACTTGGTGCTGCATGTGTAGCTTTTGATATGAAACATGAAAATGTGTTTAAGGCTTATTGGTTGGATGACATTAGCTGCTCTCATTAAACAGCAGTAGACTGCTTCCTACACCCTACCCACACCAACACGCTTTCTCCTGGGGTATTGTACACATTCTGGCCCATATCCCAATGAATGACCTCCTCGTGACCCCCTAACCCTGGCTTTAATTATTTGTTTGAAGACAGCATGGAGTTCCCATGCTGAGAGGTACTCTGTGTACTGTGTATGCGTGTGTGTTGGTCTCTCTGTGCACTAACACTGAGCAGAGGCAGGCCATAATAAGCTAGACCACCAGATGTAGATAATAAAACATGGGCTTTGGGTTAGAGGTTTTTAGCTAGCGTCCCCTGTGAGCCTCCTGTGTTCTGGTTAGCCTTCGGACACTCTGGTGGTGGTTGTGGTCATGTCCACGGTGGTGATGTGTAGATTTACTGCATTCACGTATGTTTTAGCAAGTGGTTTAGGAATTCTCAGTCCCTGTGGTCAACCTCTGTGTCTCTCTTGGGATTTTGGGTTCATCCATCTGACTGTCCATGCAAGCTGACTGGGCTCCATCTCTGGAGGATTCCTGGTTTTGTTGTTCTAAGCACACTCCATTAGCAGCTCACGGGTCGAGGGAAAACACTCTTATCAGGCCTGGCACTGATAATCTCAATTGGCTTTACTCAGACTGATAAAAGGTGCTCTGAGGCCACGAGAGGGGCCCTTGGTTCCCCCGCCCGCTCTCCAAGCTCACTCCGGTGCACCTCATTGCCTGTTGGTTACTGTGGCAACTTGTTTAGTGCACAAAAGAGCGTCTTTGTGACTTTGTGGTGTGATATGGTAAAAAAAAAAACGGATTTATCTCATAAACAGGATGTTGGATAAATATATTTGAATATCCATATGTCATTCTTGTTTTCTTTGAAAAAATGACCACTTCAGTGGGAGCAACATGTAAGCTTTTCCTGTACACTTTTAAGTTAAACATTTCCTCTAAGAAGCTCAAAACAGAGGATGGAAAACACAGTTTTTAAATGAACAGTGAAAGAGAGAGAGAAAAAGAACTTGAAAATGGCTTTTTCATCTCAGAACATGCTCTCCAGAGTATTCTCTCTGCCGTCACTGGAAACCGTATGGTCAAATTTAGCACCTGGGAAGAACATTCCTAATATTATGTGTTTATGGTTATGACCCACAATAGGTAAGAATGCACATGGTTGTGATTTTGAGCCCCTTGGTGCATCTAGAAAGGGAGAATGCAAGACATATATTTTGGCAGGCAATGTTCTTTGCTTGAAGAGAGTGCAGTACCAGGAATGTCTTACTGTTTACTTGCTCAGCTGGTTTGGATGCTGGAAAGGTCTTTCTCTCTTAAGCTTTGCAGCCATTTCTTACAACGCAACTATCTTAGAAATACTTTTTCCTCTTTCTTCTTACAATAAAAAAAGAAAAAAAAACTATTTTCCATGTAATAGAATGCAATTCTCAATCTACCTTTAAATCACAAATCATGTGTAACAATCATACGATTTCCAATCCAACTCTGATTTACCTCTCATCCTCCTCTTTTATTCTCCCTTATTCTTCCACGATTGTGTTTCATCTTTTTCTATCAGGGGCCCACAGCACCCTTGCGCACCTGCACTCTGGATGCCCCCTGGCAAATGAGTACCGCGCCTCTCTTTTCCCAGCCGTGCATTTTGTACGTTTAACCATGTCACTTTGAGCTCGGCAGATTACAGGCGTTTAAGTTCATTGGAGAAGGTAAGGGCAGGTATCAGGGCTTCATGGGGGATTAGGAGCCCAAATTGGTTCCAGCTCTCCCTTCCTTCTAATGACCAGTTCTTTAGTTGTATTGATGGTGCCGTGGGCTCGTATGTTAGAAAAGGGAGATGAAGTCTTTTTTTTTCTTTTTCACCCTTTCTCCTCCTTTTGGAACTTGCATGCTGGACAGCTCCAAAGGCGATTTGAAACCTCTCTTTAATATCAACCATATGGTAGTACCTGTAGCGCTGTGATTGTAGGTTTTTGGAAGTGAATAAAAGAGAGGCAAAATTAGAAAAAAAAAAAGGTGGAGGAGGAAATAAAAGACAGAGAAAGGTGGAGAACTTGGTTGGCCCAAGTGGTCAGCTTGCATTTGACACAGCCCAAGGCACCCCATTCGAAGTTAAAAAGGTTGCCCCTGGCTGGTACTCACCTCCTGGTGACCTCCGGCTCTACACTGGAAAAACCGCAGGAGCAAGCCTGGCTGGGGAGGCTTTGTGGAGCTGCACTTATTCGCTGCTGTGGTGGTGATAAAACTTCAGACAGCCTAATTGATGGGCTCACTGACATAACAATACCTTGTGAAAGCATGGAGTGGCCCATGCCTGGTCCTCATTTCTAGACAGCTGGAAGGGGAGCAAAACCCCCTACAATGCATGCAGAGTGGGGGTCCCATACAGGGGGACGGTGGAGGTGGGGGTGGAGTGGCATGGTGCAATGAAAGGAACCAATTGTATCCTGCATTTTCTAACTTAAAGCTCACTTTAATATTGAATTGAATGATAACATTGCAGAACTGTGTATGTATGGAGTTACTGTGTGTTTTATGCAGCTGGCATCAGGACTCATTGAGAAATAGGGAAGAAAAAAGGGATGTGCCCAAGCTTCTGTGCCCAAGCTGCACTTAATACTTGAGGAATGTCTCCCTGGTGCCCATAGCAACCAAACGTAATCAAAAGCTTTATTAAAAGAGGGGTGAATAGATCATATGGAACATTAAATGTATCCTTCACTGGGTTCCCAAGTCAGCACACAATTGCCCTTTTGTTTGTTACTGTTTTGTTGTGTGTGCCTCTCAAGGACTCAGTGGTAAATGTTGCCATTAAGTCATGCAAAACTGTTTGTCTTTGTGGAGCCTTGTGATGAATCTTTCTGCGTGTGAATGCAGAGTGATTTAAAGTTTGTTTTTCTCTTCTTTCTGTTTTTTCTTTTTTCCTCTCTGCCAGGTTTATTAATGCCAGGAGAAGAATAGTACAACCCATGATCGACCAGTCAAATCGAGCAGGTAAAATAATAATGATATATATGAAAAAAAAAAAAAGAATAGAAAAAAAACAGAAAAATCCATTTAATCTACAGATATGTTGCTTCCTTTTCTCCTTTTCCTATGTGAAGACACGGAATCCTTTACTGGCAAACACAATATGCCTGGAACCTTTTTTTTTTCTTTAACAGGGTGCCACTACGCCTACTTCAGTAAAAAATTACCTTCTGCTCCTTCCTTTTTCTCCTGCCGTTCATTCCCTTTTTTCCTTTTCTCTGTGAGATATGTTTAGCAGTGTTGCAAGCTGTTTGCTGATTGACTTTAATTGGAGATTTCCCAGTCTAAGTGGGGAGAACAGTGTATTAGCACTTTCTCTGTGAATTACCAGAATTACTAATTGGACACAAGAGGAGTGCCTGAAATGCTAGCAGCAATTTATGAGTTATCTCCTTTTTAATTCTGTTTTGTTTTCAATGATTTTTTTTCCCCCCAGTCTAGGGCTAAAGAGGGGATTGCCCCCATGTTTTCTGCTGCAGTTTTATTCCACTCCATCAAGAATCACTCTGAATTTTCATGTGAAGTAGGCATCCTGCAAATTTCAAGAATCAAGTAATGTAAAAGGCTGCTCAATAAAATTTTGACTTAACTGAAACCTATTTCAGTTGTGAATACAAAGCCTTTGGGTTAGACGGAGTTTAATATGATTAATTGATTAAATAAAACCTGACGTCTGTCTCTTAGATATTTCTTATAAGAAAACTACATACTTGTGTTATTTTGTGGAATAATTCAGTCACCATAAGCTTTACTTATTATTTGGCATTACCAAAACAAAGCCAAGTAATTTGTCTCAGGGAAGGAAAAGTTGTTGTTTTTTTTTGTTGATTAGCAAGCTTGTCGTCTTAAAATGATCTCTGCTTCTGGGGTGGGATGGATATCATTCAAAGACACATGAGCCATGATTAACAGGAGATGCACTAGCAAACGTGGAGGACTCTCTGTAGTTATTGCACATTTTGGGGGGAATATTTGACAATAAACTGTTAATGTGTGCCAATCGGCCATTTGTAGAAACCTGGAATGACTAACATCTCCCCCTAATCTTAAAGAATTACAGATTATCCAAGATAATACGGTTGTGCTACTAGAATGCACTGCTTTCTACAGATTTCAGTTCGTATTAGTTTGTTAATCCTGATAACAAGAAAAAATACATGCAATTTATCAAACTGATTGCTGTTGTCTTGTGTATCATGATAATCAATTAAATCAGTCTTAATAAGAAATGATTTAGCAATTTGAATTTTATTCTTATTTCCTAATTGCATGTTTTGTTTCTTTAAGAGAAGAGTTGTATACTACATACAGTTTATGGTTCCTTACATGAGTAATGATTGCCTGCTATGGCATAAATTCTTCTCATCCTGTCAAACTGCATGCTTTCTTCTGCGGTTAGAGAACAATGTATCTCCTGTGAGCGTGGTTTTGAATGACACAGGCTTCATGTACGCACAAGTGTGTGTGCGCTTGCATGCATAAGGACCTACTGTATGCGTGTTTGCATGCCACGCGTCAGCCATTGCGGTCCACAAACATGAGCACAATGTCTTACAGTATGTTTGGGCTGGAGCTGGGACAATTGCTGATTGTCTGGTGTGTTCTCTCTTCTTCTCCCCCTCCCCACTCCCTTTTTCATGTCCACGTTTTGACTACAATCAGGTTTTCTTCTTGATCCTTCAGTGAGCCAAGGAGCAGCATACAGTCCAGAGGGCCAGCCAATGGGCAGCTTCGTGCTGGATGGTCAGCAGCACATGGGGATCCGACCAGCTGGTAAGTCTGACCACCTCCTGTCTTTCTTCATCCCTCTTCCCTTTATTATGCTTGCTTTACCAGTTTCACCGCTGGTTATCAAGGAGCTGATCAGCAGTGATCCTCTTGTCTGTGGCATGATATTAAGTCACCTCAGCATGGAGCAGTACCCAAAGTCACTCACGTAAATCCAGACTTAACAGTGCACCGCAATAACACTTCTCCTTAAACCCCCCCCCCCCCCCCCCCCTTTCTTTATTTTTTAAACCTAATCTAATACATCTGGATAAACTTCTCAGGAATCATAACAGCAGGACTTATGGGATGCATTGCAAAATAAAAATTCTTAGTGAAATTTGTATGTCTTCTTTTCTCTTCCATCTTTGTTTTCCATCTAAAGCTAACAAACTCCTCCTTTTCTGTCAGTGGGTCTTCTCCAACCTTGCTATATTTCTAACTATTGCTGACCTGCTCTTCTCTGGCATTTATCTCCTTTCTTTAGGGCCTATGAGTGGAATGGGGATGAATATGGGCATGGATGGGCAATGGCACTACATGTAACCTCCATCTTGTAACGCAAAGAAAAAGGGGGAAGTAAGTACTGGGCTCTTTCCTTGATTTTTTTTTTTTTTACATTGGGGCTAAGGTGTTTACCCTTTCCATCCTCAATTCCCTTTCACACTGCAGTAGTATAATCTTTTCTTACTCTGGCAATAATTTTACAGCAAGTTCTAACCCCCAGCAACAACAGCCTGCAGGGCTGTTGGAGCAAGATGCTTTAAGGGGTAGAGGTGGGAGGGCCAAGGATGAATTGGAGACTTGAGAAAATGGGGAACCATCCTGGGACAGAAAGGACCCGACTTGTGGCGCCAGACAACAGCAACAACAGAAAATAGAGGGGGAGAAGAAACAAGCTAGCATGGCAAGCACAAATTTATTTATCACAACAGCGCCATCACTCTCCCCATCCTGGACAGCCAATGCAAATGTTGGACATTTAGGGAAAAAATAACATCTCCTGGGGAAGGGGCTGACAGGGGGGAAATTAAGCAGGCTCCAGTGAAGCGATAAAGAAGGAGAAGTGAAACTGTCCTCCGAGTGACATAAATCTGTCTGGGGAAGGATTGATGCCCAAATTATCTTATATGCAAAGACGGGAACACCGCAGTACATTACGGTCCCTGAGCTAGATATACGGGCCGTGGGTGACATGGCCGATCCCTCACTGGGGGTTTGGGTTAGTGTATGGGGGGGCTGTGTGTTTTGATTATTTTTTACTGGAGGGAGACGATTTAAAGGCGGGTGGAGGCCAGTGACAAGCCTGACCTGGGACAAACAGACAGGAGACACTGAGATAAATTTATAAGCTTGTAGAGACAAGCATGCATGGTGGGACCAAAAGGAGGGGATCTCTTTCACACATACAGATGAAGTCTCCGTGTGTCACAGTTTTTGCTGCCTCACATACACATACATACCCACACACAACCACCTATACAGCTAAATGGCAGCAGTCTGATTAAGCCGGCCATTGAGCCACAGTGCTGACATTTGAAAAATCAAGACATATCACATCCTAAAGGCGGCAGGGCAGAGGAGATTTTATTTAACACCTAAACTCCCTTGCCCAATGACGCACAGTATAATAACACTTACCTTGATTAAAAGAACCCTTTATATGTAAATGGAGACTGAATTTTCCAAAGGGTCACAATGGCAATTCTTCTGACAGAGATCATTTCACCTCTCTAGTCCTTACTTTTTGTCTCCCGCACATTTGCTCTCATCCCCTCCTGTCTCTCCTAATGGCAGTAGAAAAAAAAAGGAAAATCAGGAAGCAATGTTCCCTAAAACAGCCACACAGAGACAACATTTGCTCAGGTTGGCTAATTCTTAATATAGGGCTATATAATTTTGAGACTATTTAATTATGTAACATACTTTATGCTTCATGACCAATTACATTAATAGCTTAATACAGAGGAATATTATCCTCTCTTGATTTGATTACACAGCCTCACAATATGGTATATTTGGTACTTAATTATGGCCAGCCATTGAGCAGGACTACTGTGCCATAACAGAAATGCAAAGCTAGCTAGGGAGGCAGGCATGCAGAGATGGCAGGAGAGAGGCCCAGTCTGTCCTCAGTTATTGTCTTCAGATGGTTTTACCACTCTTGTTAATAAAGAAGAAAGGGAAGAGGCTCTTAGATCTACTTAATGGAATGACTGCAGCTTACAAGACCAGAGATTACCAGCTTACAGTGTCAAAAACATCTGCTGGGCTTTTTAAAAGGAGCTGCTCCAGGTTATATGGAGGCGAGGGCACCCATCATACCCTAACACCCTGAATGATTTATTCATTTTATGACCCCAGTAGTGAGATTTTAAGAGACCTGCTCTGACAAACACTTGCATTTCAAATGAACTGACGTGGAGAGGGAGTATTAGAAAATGGCACAGCTTTCGACTAGTGACACTAGTCATTAATCTTGGCCTTTGCTGTCCCTCTCTCCTTTCTGTCCTCCTCCTCTTCCTCTTACCAAGGCCCTGCAGTGTAATTTCTTAATTGCAGTGTACCAAGGTGGAGGAATGCAGAGAGTGAGTATGCCTAGCGACCTCAGAGCGACCTCTCCACCTCCTATTACAGCTTCTAATCCCCCTGGGGTTCACATTACAAAGCAGGCCAGCCCAGACCCAATCCCAGACCCAGGCCCCCTGGCTCCAGCGGGACCTCCTGCTCACTTGTCTCTCCCCAAGGTCCAGGCCTCTAAACCAGCCAGATTCTCATACTCTAGTCCCAGGCTCCAGAAAAAGACCCCCACCACATCTTACTCTTTTTCTCTTTGATTACAACAAACAGTCATGTGAAAAGCCAAACAGTGGCACTGCTGAGGCAGCTCTGTGTCCTGGGTGCTGTCACAGCAGGAGAGATGCCAGCATGCTGCAGTTTCCACACATATGAATTGGAGTCCATCTTAAGAAACATCACCATACCCCACCTCCTTCCTTTTCTTCTTTTTCTCTCGACTTCCTTTTATCTTTGCTGCTCCATCTAGATGCTGTTTCCTACTCCTCTTCCAGAACCCACACTCTAGGCATCTAAGAGTGAGCTAAAAATGCTCTCATTCAGGGGTGGAAATGAGCCTTTAATGTTCACCGTCTTGCTGATACAACTAACCGAGTCCTCAATTATTTAACAACTTCTTAAAGGGATTCTAAATCAAATATGTTCACAGAAGCACGTCCCCGGGAGAGAATGCCTGTTCGGTTTGTCACTAAACTCAGCTGGGGAATTGACTGTTCCACTTGTAAAAGTATTAGCACTTCTCCACATCAATACGCCTGCTTGGTTTTCCTCATATCCTCCAGGACTACAGTGTCTGTGGATGACTGAGGATCATTTTCCAACCTGAGACCTGACCACAACGCTACTGGGCATTGTAAACCACTCACCATAGCCTAAAATAGCCTGCTGCAATAATGTCTCTCTTTACTTGCAGAAGCTAAAAGCTCTGTAGTCACACACACAATGTCATAAAATCTGCTAAGCTCTTTGTTGGTGAAGTTGAATTTAAATTGAATTAAGGCTTGTTAATGGAGAAGGAGCATGTCAAAGCTGCAGCCAGAGCTGTTTTATAGACTGAATGAATACATCTCTCTGTTTATGTCTTTCTCTTAGGTCTGCCAGGCACGCCAGGGGAGTATGTACCTCAGAGCAGTCCTGTGGGCATGAGCATGGCCCCACACACTTACGCCAACCCTCATCAGATGACCTCTCACCCCTCTCAGCTCCGATATGGACCTCCCTTTCACACTTACCTACCTGATCATCCCCACCATCCTCACCACGCCATGCTGATGCACGGAGGACCTTCGTCGCACCCAGGAATGACCATGTCTGCACAGAGACCCCCTTTGCTCACTCCCATTGACCCCAGTACTGGAGGACAAGGCCTGGACATCCATGCCCAATAGTATAAGGGAACTTTGCTACCAAGACAACAGCAGCTATGACAAAAAAAAGAAAAAAAGAAAAAAAAGGAAAAAAAAGTTCAAAAAATGGAAAAGAAAAAAGCAGCCCACCTATTTTGAGACTATTTTTAAGAATACAAACAAAACCTTTTGACCAGAATTTGACACTAAAGATATAGAATTCCAGGTGAGCTGTGATACTTTTTTTTTTAAAACTTGTCAATTTTGTTACTTTCATCCAATCGGAGGACCAAGCTGACAAGAACACTTTGTAAAGTCTTGGGCTTTTGGTAAAGATCAACAGAGGATGCTTTGACATACACATCTGCAAAGAATGGACAGATGTACACTCAATGAAACACTTTTTACGCACTCACTCAACACTCCATCGTGAACATGTTCAGTACACTTTCATGTGACACACTCTTCTAAAGTAATATCACTCTGGAAGATTTAAAAAAAAAAAAAAAAAAGAAAAAGAAGAAGAAACAACAGAAAGACTCCAAGAGTTATAACTACTGTAGTATAAAAAGTATAGATAAATAAGTTAAAACTTGTGCATTTTTCTTTTTTTTTTGGATCACATGGTTTATGTTTCCCGAGCTAGTTTTAGATTTAAAGGTAAACCTTTTTTTCTCACACTGTGTGTGCTCCTTCCTGGAGGAGAAACTGTCTCGCAGCACAGCACTATAAAGAAAAAAAAAAGAAAGAAAAAACAATAAGAAGATGGAACATCTCAAAAAGGCTTCAAACCACAGAGGGCAATCAGGTCCTGTCCCCCCCCGTAAGAACAGGGCATGATGGGAAAAGGCTGCTAAATGACACCGGATCTCTCCAGAAGATTCAGTTTGAACATTTGTCATGCCCCTCCTGTTCTCTCTCGTTTTTTTTTTGTTTTTTTTTGGTTCATGAATGAATGTTTGCCCTGTAGGTTTTAAAGGAGAAAAAAAAGTTCCTTGTTTTGAATTGCCCAAGCACTGGATTGTGTTGGTTTTATACATTTTTCTTTTTTTCTTTTTGTACCCTGGACTCTCATTGGCAAGAGCCGATTGAAGGAAGCTTAATTGTGGAAAAGCAACATCCTGCAGCGCTTCTCTATCTGCAGATCAACACACTTGCCATAAGGACAGTACTAAAAACAAAGGTTGATTCTGTGGCACTGGAGAAGCATTTGATGGTTGATGCGCCAAAAAAAAGAAAAAAAAAAACCTAAACCAGGAAAAAAAAAAAAAAAAAAAAAAAAAAGAAAAGCAAAAAGAAAAAAAAACTTAAATTATGAACTCAATGCTTTTGGGAGAAAAAAAAAAGCTGAGAGAATATTGTAACAAACTTCGTACAGAGTTCAGTCTATTAATTGTTTCATGTTAGATATTCTATGTGTTTACCTCAATTGAAAAAGAATGTTTTTGCTAGTTTCAGATCTGCTGTGGCATTGATATTGTATGTCCATGAATTCCTTCCTTTTTCAGCACGTGTTCCTCACTAGATGATAAAATGCCGTCTCCCTTAAGCTTTGTCAAAAATACATTAAATACTTGTAAGAGGACTGTGACGTAATGTTTAAAAGGTGTTCAGTCACAAATGCTGTAATAAATATTTCATTTTTGATTTTTGTTAGATTTTTGTGTGATTAACTGTTACATACAAAGTCGTAATCCCCCCCCCCCCCCCCCCCCCCCCCCCCCCCCATTTAAGTCGAACTCATGTTATTGGTTAAATATTGTTTGGGTAAATTGTTGCATGTTAAATTTATTTTTGCACATGACCATAAAAATACATGAGTTCTCTCTTCTTGCACTCTGTTTGCTATAGCTTTTCTTTTTCTTTTTTTTTTTTTTAAAGAGACTAACCATTTAATCTTGGAGTGCCCTCTTAAAATGACAACAAGAAAATGTAGTGGAAACACAGCTCACCGTGGCAATTGATTTAGGCACACAAATGTACCCACCCAATGATAAATAATTGTCTAATGCAAATTAGGGGTACAAATTACACAGCAAATTTGCCACCCAGCCATTTTAGTTTTAAACCAAAAGATAAACTATCGGATGTGACATAAAGATATATGTAAATGGCTGAATGTTGCAAATGCATCATGAACCTCAGAGGCAAAAATACAAAAATAAACAAACTGAAAGTTTATTTATTTTAAAGACATTTTATTCACCACATTGCAGCTTGTACTAAAGAAAGATGTCTTTAAAAAATATATATTATTCATACCTCTGTAAAATTCATAATAACATTTTCAACAAGTTTATCAGGGTTCCTGCATCACAGCTTCCGCTGGTCATTCAGACAACAGAGAAAGTATTTGCGCCCAGAGTAATTGAGCTTTGGATGGGGCCGCTCCATGTGTGCTTCGCTCCTTTCTGCCGTTTTGCAGCGCCGCCTGTCGGCCTAATCCGGAACTGTCACACAGGGACTCCACAGATGGGCTTTGATAGGCCATCTCCTATCTTTTCTCCATCTCTCTTCTTTCTGTGTTTGCCCGCGGCCATCCAAGTCATAGCCTAAAACCACAAATGACGGCATCACTCTGGCTGAAATATTGTTCGTCCTTCGCAGAGAAGTTTAATCTTCTATTAGCTGAATTCTGTCTCATCTTTAGATATTTTCCCCTCTTTTTTCTTTCTTTTATTACTTATAATTTTAAATCCTAAATTTATCACTGGCCTCTGCCTTTGTAAAAAATGAGCAATACTACTACTAGTAATAATTCTATTAATAAAACTAATATGTAATAATAATAATAATAAAAGTAATAATAATAATTTAAGTAATAATGACAATTTAATATTTTAGTTAATTATTATTCTTGTGTGGATCTTCCTGCTTTTTATGTTTGTATTATTTTGATCTGATCGAAGTCTTTAATATTTATTAATTGCAATATTTTTCTAACAATCATCAAATGTTCTTTTTTCTTAAAAAAAAAAAAAAAAACAAGAAAAAAACAAAAAAAACGAAAGGTGTGTAAACAGCTGCAGCTTTATTCATGTGTTTTTGTGTTTTCCTCTTTGTACAAAGGGTTCTTAACTGACCACTTCACGTGGAAAACGTCCACAAATCTCCGGCTGGAGATGTCTGTTTACAATCTAAAAAATAATGTTAATTTAGAATTTATCTTTTTAAGATTTCATGAGGTCAGGCTGCTCAATATCATCCATGGTTTTATTTTATTATTATTGTGATGGTATGTCGCAGGTTGACTGTTAACGACTGTTTTATAAAAACTGCATGATCCAGTACTTTAACGGGTAACTTTAATACATTTTCCATATAGACATACACAGGGGGTGTTAGGCCTTAAACAAGCGGGGGGAAATGTTTCCTCCTCGTTTTACCCCAGAGTTTAGTTAATCGTGTATCTTTTTTTTTCTTTTATTTATAACCTTAAAGACTCTTTTGTTTTGTTTTTTTTTCTTCTGGGCTTTCATTCAGTGGGTAAAACGGAAGGAAGAAGCCCGTCGTTTTGTGCGGAGATTATCAGATGAAAACGAGAGAAAACGCGAGGATTACTGTGGATGGAGAGGATTTTAATATTAATAGTTTTTTTCTCTTAACCCCCCCTCCCCCCTCCATCTCTCCCTCCCTCCCTCCCTCTCCACCTCCTCCCCGATGAGACAGAAGGTAGATTGCCTCTGCTGCTTTCCTTTTGCCGATTCGGTGTGACAGGGATGATGGATGATCCAGCCGAGCTAAACAACTCCTCCCCTTCATCTCCTCCCTGTCAAAGCGAGTCCGGGCTGCTGCTGCAGGAATAAAATAAGGAATATATTCCCTCTGCTCCGCTGCACAATGCAGCCCGTTCCTCAGGAAGACCCTCTTCTCCCGCACAGCGATATTAAAAGTCCGCACACAGTTTGCTTGCTGGAAACACAAAACAGTTGCGTCTGTTATAAAGAGGCAAAACGTCAATAATGTGTTATTGTCTCTCCATTCCCAGCTTTCTTTCTTTTTTTTTTTTCTTTTGCAGAGAATTAAGTAAAGTTTATGATGTGTGAGAGGGAGCTGCAAACATATATGTGCAGATACGGACGCGTATCTGCGCACAGCAGGGGGGAGAAAACCAAACTTTTGTCTTTGTGTTTTGTTTCAGTGCTGATTTGGATTGTGGTCATAAAATGTGCGCTCACGCAAGGGCTGAGTGTCCTTCGCTGTGCAGCTGGTTCTCCCCAAAATGGCTTGCTCAGGGGGACAGTTTGTAGGTTTTGTGTTTGCAGCTAGCGTGTGCGTGTGTGTGCGTGTTGCCCTCCTTTCTTTTTTAAACATTTCAGCAGTTTTCGCTCTTCTTGCCATAAGGTGTTTCTATGACTACGTTATGTAGGCCTGTGTGAGAGGGTCAGAGGCGGGGGTCCCTGGGAGAAAAGGGCCGCATTTGGCTGATCATTTATCAATGTCAACTGCATAATGATTCTCCCTGCAGTCCCCCTATTGATGAGGATAATTACATTAGCTCAGAGTGACTGATCAATAAAGCCCAGGGAAAATGGTTTATTATAGCACCACCGAAAAGGCTTTCTGGAAGAAGGGGTTGTTTTTTTTTCTCTCTCTCACTTTTTTTTCTTTTCTTTTTCTTTTAATAGGAGGCAGGGTTGATCCAAACAGGCAGAGACAATCATGTGAGGCAAAACTTGGTCTGGACGTATTTTGGATGTTGCGAATATGATAAAAAAAAAAAAAAGAAAAAAGGAGAATAAATTCACATGTTGCTAATTTTACATGAAAAAAAAAAGATAAAATGCAACCTGGAGATAGTTTTTTGTGACATATTCTTTTTATGTTGATGGAGAAAACAAGGAAAATATGAAACATTGAAATAAGTTACATCATCCCAGTGTCTTAAAAATCACACATAAAAAGAATAGGAAAAAATAGATAAATAACACAAAAAAGACGACAAGTAAAAGTATTTTTGACCTCTCTTCCCTCCCCTATAGGCTCTCTTTGCCTCGCTTCCTTGCGTGTGTGTGTGTGTGTGTGTGTGTGTGTGTGTGTGTGTGTGTGTGTGTGTGTGTTCTTTAATTGTCAACAACTTATCCCCTGCAGGAATGTTGCAAACTCTCTCGCCTTAATTCTCCGTGGTGCTCCGCGCCAGCTCCCATTTACCGCTGATGAACGCGCGTGGAAGAGACAGCTCCATTATCTATTTATCATTTATGATAGTATTTCCTCAGACAAAAGAGGGAGAAACGCGCCTACAGATGCTCTCCATGCTGACTCCTGCATGGCCTTTAACAAACGCTTCAGATTTGAGCAGAAAACGATCTAAATGTGAAGTCAAACATCTCACAATATCTATGTCAATAAGAATTTTTACATGTAAAAGTTTCGTAAATGTCATGTAAAATGCGCACTGTTATTTATTTATTTTACAAAATGTTAATTGATTTTAAGGAAAGTTTGTATTCGGCCTCTAATATTTGGCTTTTTTTTCACACTTCAGTTGAGCTTGTCCTCTTAAAATGAGTGACTGTCACCCTCCGTGACCCCTCCCTTCCACGCTCTCACGCCACAAAAATAATTCCTAATGATGTAAAAAAATACAATTAAAATGAGTCAAATAACATAGCTACGGGGCGTTGGAATTTGCAGAAGCTGAAAATTGCAGTGGCCAGTCCTGAAGCTGCTGTAGATACAGAGAAGAGGGCGGAATAAATAAAGCGCAATAAAAAGGGAAATAGCCGGAATTTAGTCAAGCCTTGAGGTACTCAAACCTTTATTTCAATCAGTTAAGATTTAATTAGGCGAGCCTCAGGCCTCCGTTTTTCCTCATTATACTGCTTCATCCAGCGCTGTGTTACAATGGCCTGAAGGTTGTCAACATTTGACCGCTTTTTCCGGTGAAATAATCCCGCTTTATGGCTGGAGAACCCTCAAGATTCACACATAAATCCGCCCATATTCCATTATGAGACGGAGGCCTTTACTGTAAGCTTCCAAAATATCACTTTCTTTCATTTAATGGTTATCATTATGAGTTGATTTTTTTCCCTTAATTTTCTTTGGGTTATTTTGGAAGATTAAAAAAAAACCAAAAAAAAAAAAAAAAAATAACCGAAAAGCCTAGACATATCTTGCGGGCAGCCGAGGGCAGCAAAGTGAGACATTTCACAAGAACTGTAAATAACAGAAGAGGACTAAGAGAAAAAGAGAGAGGGAGGGAGGAAGAAAGAGAGAGAAAGAGAGATGGACGCACTCGGTGAGTTTCCTAAAATATGAAAATTCTCCGGGCTATTGATTAATGTGCTCATTTCTACTGGCACGATGCGCGTTTCAAATCCATTCATTAATAACTCCTATAATGTAGATGTTGGTGAAGCGAGAGAGAGAAAACGCCGGAGACCCCTCCACCCCCCACCATCACCACCACCACCACCACCACACCCTTGGGCGCACTGTTATTACATGATGGCGACCCCTTCTGGAGGCCAGAGTAAATCTGTTTATGGAAACAGAAGAGCAGGGAGAGGCTGGCCTGTCTTTGTGTTTACAGCAGCTCCGGAGGAGCTTTTGCTTTCATTGTCCTGTACAGCGCCATCATCTCTGGCCAGATATCCCATTCTTTGTTTATGATTATTATAAATATTTTGTTTTACTAGTTCAAGCAGAGTATTTGTACTTTTTTCCCCCAGTTTTTACCACGACTGCCACAAAAATCTGCTGCTGTAAATATGACCTCCAGAGACCCTCATCTCATATTTACTCACAAGTATAAAGCTTCTTATGCATGTATTAGGAGGCCACGTTGATAGTAAAATCTATAAAGATGGATTGGAGGGTCAATATCATGCTTTGCACCTGGGGACTTGTTGCCGGATTCCCTCCTTCCTGTGTGTGTGTGTGTGTGTGTAAGTGACACACATACAGAAAGAGCAATTAATAATATGCACCGCAACATCTCTGCAAGTGCGGCGTGCGCCTGGTCTATGTTCTGTGTTTGTGCTTTAAAAAAAAAAAAAGTAAAAGACGTGAGTGGGGGTTTGAAGAGCTGGGCATCAGGACTGAAGTCATCCAGCCAGGGGCCTGAAGGACCCCGGCTAACACTGCCATCATTAATCACGACCCACTTGAAGATTATGACTGAAAGTATAGAACCGGTAACCATTATCGTCTCGGGTGGCAGTTAAAACCTCTCCTTATTTTTCAAAACAATGTAATGGCATACGAAAAAAGAAAAAAGGGAGAAGGGAAGGGGAGTGGAGGAGAGGAGACGGTTGTAACTGGAGTTCAACACTAACATTTCAAGAAGGGAATGAGGTGACACATATCTCAGCTGCATTAACATCATAATGAAACGATAATTATAAATAGAACAAACATGCATAATTCGGTTTTTAATAATAATAATAATAATAATAATAAAAACATCACATTTGATTATTTTAATATCCATAATATTTAGTTATTATAGCTACGCCCATCTGTCTTGCATTTTTGTTAAAATTAATCCAATAATAATCCCAGTTTTCGTTTGGAGTTAAATTAATCACGTTATTTTTTCCATTTCAATAATAATTTAAAAAAAATGAAAGCGTTGTTGGCTACATTTTTTTTTTTTCAGAAAAACACGTCCGACGTTTCTCTGAAATACAACCGCTTCATTTTTTACACGATTTTTTTTTCTTTCTTTTTTTAAGCCAACTAAAACTAACAGTCTGCAGTAGAAATCAGCTTTTATTTAAAGACATAAAAGAAAAAAAAAACCCGACTTGTTCTGTTTACTTATTTATTTTTTGTACCGACCAACGTGACGTTATTTTGTAAACAAACATTTCGCATTTTAACAGGGAAAGGTCTATACTTCTTTAAACCATTCCGAATCATTTATTTATTTACTCTGGTTTCGGTTTGACATCCCAGAAGCCCAAGTCAAGGACTGATGATGTGAAGATTTGTAGCTTAGAAAGGTCTCATGCGCAGCATCCTTCTCTGATGAATTCCGCTACAAGAAGGGAGAGGCAGGAAAAGCCAGCTCGGTTCCTGTTAACAGTCCGAAGCTCCAGTGATGAAAAGCAATAGCTGGTGTTAAGAACTTTTTTTTTTTTAGCATGTCACTACAGCTGGTGAGAATAAATAGAACAAATAGTAGCCAGCTGAAGAGGAGGAGGAGGAGGGGGAAGGGGAGAGGTGCAAGCTGTGACATAAGACTATTTGGGTGTGTGATCACTGGGAACCTGGGCTTTCATATCTCTACACAATGAAAAGCCCTGTCTGCAACAGTCTCACAAGTCGAACTTTGTTTCTCAACAAGGAGTGTAAACCTTTGTCAATATTCAGATAGCCTTCATCTGCTAATAATGACAGGCAGCCGGCTTCCTATCTTATCTAAGGGCCAGGTAGCCATACCTGGGGGGAATAACTGCCGCGATAAACAGCGCCTGGGCCAATAGAATGTCTCTTGTCCGGCTGTGAGGAGTTAATGGAGAATGCCACTGGAGACAGGAAGTCCTCAGAAAGTGAAAAGCACTTTATTGCGCACCTGAATAGCCAGGCATTGAGTTTCTCTCAAACCCAATGGGAAAACCACATCACAGGTCCCTACACAGGGTCATTACAAGCACGCAATGGAGTTCAAGTGATCCATTGCATTTGAATGACAACATCACATCGCTCCATTCATTCTTTCCTCTTGTGCGACCTGATGATGATCCCTGCGGGATTGGGATGCTGTCAGTAGAGTGATATGCTGAAGTTACAGTGGACCAGAATTCAGTCCATTCAGATGTCTCTCAAAGTGTGTGTAAAACTCACAAGCACATCTATTTTCACAGTGTTTAATAGTTGCGGTGATTGCTGCCTTCTTGCAGCAACAGGTTTGTGGGACCATAACCGGCACACAGCGGCATGACATCATCAGGCCTGTAAAAATGAACTGCAGCATCGATCCCTTGCAGGCTGACCTCCCATAAGTCACACGTCGGTGATGTGGGACATGTTTGGATGGAAGTGTATATTTACCTGTCACCAGGAAGTCAAGGACATGGCAGCAGCAAGGATGTATCCAGCATCATAGTCAGGAGTTCTGGTGTGAAAATGAGTTGTAAAAATGACAAATGGCCCACATTTCTCAGGAGCTGGCACAAAGCTTTACTCCAAAAAGTTAATTGCTTAGGTGCACAAAAATGCTCAGAAAACATCAAACACACACACACAAAGTTAAGTCCAGTCAGTTTCTTCTCTCTCTCTCAGATGCTTGTTTTTTTCCCCGAGACTGGCGAAACAAACTTGCAAGATTCACAATATCCCAGCGCAAAAATATTATGTTGCCAACAGCAACAAGTCAATAAAATACCCACTCGCATCTGTTCTTTCCAAATTTCCCAAAATTAAGAAGAGTCTGTACATAATGGAGAAGCCGTCATACAGTGGTCTCATCTGTGCGTCGGCACTTCAAGTCAGGATTTATTGCAGCATGATAAATGATCAGAAGACTTGTTTGGACAAATGTTTAGGGTGTTTCTGAATGAGAGCAGGGTTGGCACAGTACATAGGACCAGGCCCACTGTTATCATCTGGATTAGTGACTAAATATAAGCTCCGCATTCAGAGCCAATCAGAGCGTGTGGTCTATCCATCCCATAACAGCTATGCTCATCTCCATGGCTACCATTCTTCATGTTCAGCAGCCCGACTTCCTCCTTAGTGCACTTATTTCATAATGACAAGCTTGTGAAAATTCACAACAGGCCGTCATGCTCTGCAGTAGCGGTCAGGGGAAAGGGTACGCCTCGCTTTGTTTCTACTGAGTCCAATGGAGTCTCCCGCCACTTGCAACCAACCTTTTCCCCACCCTCCCTACCTTCAGTCATATTTTCCTACCACACACTTATAATCCTTTAGAATGTCACTGGTGAACACCGCTGCCTCTGCTGTCTCTTCCTCTCCTACCCTGCTGTTTCCGCGCACCCCCCCTAGCCCATCAGTATGCTGGCCTGTACCTGATTTTGTAGACGTTACCAGGCCTCCTCTGAAACCTTGCTGTGAGCAGGAGACGCCAAGGTTTCTGGGTCACCTCTGTCACTGACCAAATGCCATGCAATGGGGCTGACCTTTCCGGTAGCCAATGCTAAAGCAGGCAGCCGCCTCATGGGTTGTCACCCCTGTGGTTCCAACCACAAATGCACCTTTTGCAGTACTTTCTGCCTCCATCCTCATGACATGTTGAGAGAAATGGCAGTGGATATAACCTGGGCAAATGTAGCCACTGTAAAATAAAGTTTTTTAATGACAGCCTTTCACGGACATGGCATCAAGTCTCACCAAAGGACTCCACATATGTCTTTGTGGATCTTTAATGAATGTAGGGTTATGTGGAAAGCACCACTGTTTTCACAAATGTGGGGGTTGGCTCTAAACAAGATACCTCAGTTAGCCAGAAGCAGACAACTTCCTCTTTAGCATAGTGTACCAACATGATTCCATTGCAAAGGAGTTCATTTCAGAAAGCAGTTTGTTGATTTAAAGCTGTCAAAAGGGGTCATTTCAATTGCCAGACCCTGGATGCTTGTGGTCCAATGTCATATCAGTGTCACTAGACATTTTTTACATGGTGTTCAAAACTGATTTTTATTATATTTTTGAGGCTTTTGCCCATGTCTCTGCTCATTTCATACAAAAAAAAAAAAAAACCAAAAAAAAAAGTCACGGAAAGATGAGCTAAATTCTTTCTCTATCCAGCTGCCCCTTTCAAAGTATTTATGCCATCCTGACATATCATCTGTACCTCATCCTGTCAGTCAACTTCTGCTCCTTAGATATCTCCAATCCCAACTCCTCTGACCATTTTTCTCATGATCCACTGCTGTTTTTACATAAAACCATTTGATTAGTTGACATGGCATTTTTTTCATATATGCTCTAGAGAGAAGACACGTATCTTTCCCAGCGCTGTTATTTAATTCTCCAAGTTTCTAAAAGAAAAGGAAAGGAAAAGAAAAGGAAAAAAGAATTAAATCTGGCTGCACAGACTCTTCCAGGAGGACCTTTATTTATTCCCACCCTGTGATGTCTTGCTGGGTGAGAGGATCCTTACTAAAAGCACTATGCTGCCTGAGGCAGAAACAGGCCAGAGCTCTCTTCACATAAATAACACAGGAGCGTGGAGGAAGTCCATTTGGTGGTCTGCTGGAGGGATAGAACCAACCCTTCAGTTTGTGGTTCTGTCCTTCTTTTCTCATTCCGTGTCTCAGAGGTCCATCTAACAGCTTGGCCATAGAGGTATAAAACAGCAGGATCTGGAGGAGACTGGGCCAAGATGTACATCTGAGTGGATAGCAGACTTTCAATAGCCTGCAGGTCCCGGCCAGACAGAGTAGATACTATGAACAGGATCAAACTAATCTGAGACACGGGAGTCCCAGATTTAAGAACTGTAACCAAATGTGAGACTATGTTGCTGTGTGTGTGTGTGTGTGTGTGTGTGTGTGTGTGTGTGTGTGTGTGTGTGTGTGTGTGTGTGTGTGTGTGTGTGTATGAGCCATTTCTTGGTTTTATTGCAGCAGAAAGAACATTAACATTAATTGTTTTTGTCACACTCAGATGATTGAGTTATGTAACTTGTTTTTGCTGGATGCATCTTAAGCAGGGTTACTCATTCTGGTTTTCACTGTATTCCTCCTTCAACACACCTGAAGCAAATTAAAAGGGATGACAGCCTATCAAGTTCTGACTTACTGATCTGCTGGATTGCGGCTCTAGTCGGACCAGAAGGAGTAACCCTGCTTTTAAGAATCAAATTTCTCTTGATCATGGGCGTTGCAGGCTCCAGTAAGTGGACTCTTCAAACTGGCCTTATTTGGAGACCAGTCAAGAACGTTATTGTTATTGTTTTGACAAGAACAATGAATCTAGAAGGGGTGGGAGGCGGGGGTTAGGAAAACACAAACTAAATATCCCTGACTCCAAAAGCTTATCAGCTAGAATCTATTTTTATTCAATATTTGCATCATGGAAATCTTGTCAGCTGACTGTGATGCCAACACCAGCCTTTGAAGTAGGATTTAAAAAAAAGCTCTATTTAGCCCACATTGTGTGCACAACCAAATTTATAGGAGTTGACCCTGGCTCCTCTTTTGTGCAACAGCCATCTTGGAAAACAATGGCAGGAAGGCTTGAAACTTGAGAGGAACTGAATCTGCTGTTTTCCATTTTTTCTGCTCTTGTTCAGTGCAGAATTTTCCTTCACAGAGTAAAATAGTTCTGCTTTTTTGTGTCCAACAGGAGCCATAAACTGATGCCTAGGCATACCATGGCCAGGCAATAGGTTCAGTTTAACAGGACACATGGGGACAGTTGTTTTGTACCACATGGAGGGAGGTGGGGGGGGGGCTGACAGAGGAAGCCATTGCCGCCTGGCGACCTCTTTGTGACCCAGTGGCCTCCTCATGGAGGGATCAAGGCCTAGGAGGGAGCCGGCTGAGGGTTAGAGGTTTAAGGGTAACAAATCAAGCAACACTTTAGTGGTATTTAACCCCCACATACCATATCTCTCTAACTGCATGAACAGTACATGGCTGCAGTAAAGAAAGAAAGAAAAACTAGCAAAATAAAACGAAAAACACTGCTTTTTGACCTGCATGGGAAGTTTTCTTCAGTTACAGAAAAAGGGCAAGAAACTAAGTGATTATTACTCTGAAATAAGTGCAAGGGGTTTTGCTTCACTTGCAACAGGTAAGATTCGTTGCAGACATGAAGCCACAGTTACATCAGGAAACAATAACTAATTTTCAGCACTTTGTTCCAGTTGTGCCGGTTATAAAACGTTTCTCCTTTTACAAGATGCAGTCTCAGAGGTGACAGGGGGTTCTTCACCCTTTCACTTTCTTTCCTCTTATCATTTTGTGTGCCATAAAGAAGGGGACAGGACAGAGACCCCCTATAGGCAGTGCATATCTACCTCTAAAAGCATCACTCAACTTTATGTTCACCTCTAGTTCCCTGAGCTCAGCTGTGTTTCTTCCATTAGAAACTGCTCATAAAATGGACTGGGGTTATAAAGATGTGCAACAGACAACCACTAAGTACTGATACACCTTTCCATGGTTATCAGGTGTTTCCATGTACCTGTAGGCACACAAATGGTCAAGGAAGTGCAGTATGAGTGCATGGTGTTAATACTCATGACAAGAACATTCATGACAGTTTTATTTGTTGACAGATGTACAAAGTCATGTAGTACAAGAGGGATTATTCACACAGATATTTGAGGGGGGTGGAGTCAGTTGAAGTTAAAATGTGATTGAAAATGCTTTATTTATTTATTTTACTATTTTCATGAAGGAAACAAAAAAATTGTATTTCATTTTGGATACCAGGTTGAGGAAATGGTGATTTCCCATGACATGGTACGGTAGAACTTGGTATGGCTGACAGCTACAGGTTCACTTTTGTCAGCAGAGAAAGATAGATTGTAAATTTACAGAACTGATAAACACGCTCATGCACTCTTTAGTCATGCACACAACTGGCAACCCATACTAAATATACACGATTTACATTATAAATTTTAAGCCAGACTTCCTAACAGCTTCAATAAACAAGGATGTAAGTCTTTGTGTTGGCAAAGATGTGTTAAAATGCCCCCATGTGATGACAGAGCAGAGATCGCTGACTGCATGGTCAGTTGGTTTGCCCTGTTTCCACGCCACTGTACAGCTTGCTTGGAAAGATATTATAAAAAAAAAAGAAAAAAAAAAAGAAAAAAAAAAGTACCAGGTGGTATCAATTACATTACTACCTTATAGTGCAAAACTAATTATACATAAATATGTAAATAATTAATAAAAAATAATAAAGGAAACAATACCTTTCTAAATCATGTAATTGAAAAACATCATAAATCATTGAACCTTTGTTAAGGAGACCCAAGTTTGACTCCAGTGGGAGAAAAGATTTTCTTCTTGTTTGGCCTCAGACATCATGAAGTCTTTTGTAAGCCTTTTATGACACCATTGTTTTGTTTTTGTTTGTTATTACTTTCCCGTCTTATTTTTCCCACCCTATGGACCGCCTTTAAAAAAACAATATGCAGAGAACATATGCAAGAACTAAACAATGAGTGGGCCATGAGTTAACAGAGCATTAATTACGAATTTAATACCTGACTCAGCATCCAATACATTGGCAAAAGCAAAACTAATCATGTCATGAATCACAGGGATGCAACATTTTTTTTTAAAATCATAAAACACTAAATATCTTTGGCTGCTGTCACATGCTGTAAATAATTTTAAGGTGTCAGGGCCTCAGGGCAAACTGGTGTGGCCAGTGTCCAAGATCTTACTTTTATAGACCAAATGTTTAATCAAGTAATCACAACAAGTTTACAGCTTTGAAGTACATAATTGTTATCTAATACCAAACATTAATATAAATATATACCCTGTAGTTTACATACAAGATTAGCAAGACCCTTGTGGAAAGCTGAGACATGTTGATATTTGTAATTATTTTATTCTTGGAATTTTTAAATCAATGTAAAAAATAATGCCCACTTTACAAAAAATAAAAATTGGACATGAAACAGCTGCAGCATGAACTGACAGATTTTAAATGTCACTGCGGGGTCATCCTTAATCAGAAATGATCCTGTTTATCCCCTCAGAGTGACTGAGAGGGCAGTGAGTGACGCAGGTGAGACAGACGTCCACCCAGCATCTAGACTGACCTCACTTATCTGCCTATGGAAAGGAGCAGGAAGGAGTGAGAAAGGCCAGGGCTTTGGGTGTGATAAGGAAGGGTCTTGCGTCCTGCTTTGGCCCTGGCCAGCACCATGGTCGTTCACTGCGAGAGGCCATCCAAGGGCCAGGTGTTGACCACATGCATAATTTGGCCGTGTACTGTCAGATGTACAGAATGCTGTGTTGTGTTTACATGCTGCTACTTTGGAGCAGTGAATGAGAGGAAGATGGAGAGACACAGACAGAGAAAGAGGGTCAGCTAGAGTTCAGGGCAGATTTACACTGCAGGAAACCCAAATTGCTCCCGGATCCAAGTATCCGCCCCTGCATAGTTCAGTATTCCTACCCTTCCCACCTCCTAGCAGCCCTCCCCTTTTCCTCCCATTCAACCCCTCATCTTTAATTTTCTTTTCAACTATTTCAATTTCACTTTTGATATTTTATCACTCTTTGTCTTTTGTCTGGCTCTCTGGTGACTGATTCTGCTGGGCAGTATGGCACAGGATGACTATGTCTGTAGGAAAGCAGTCCTTTAGTAGTATACCTCTGTCCCTCTGGCAGTCCAGCTCTCCTATGAAACCATACCAGTAGATCACAAGTCCTGGACCAAACCTGCAGCACAAAACAAAAGAAACAAAATTGGTGTTTTGTCACTACATCACCACTGTCATTGAGTAGCTCACAATGAGTTTTACAGATGTTTTCACATTCATGTCTGCAAAATCTGTTTGGCTGTTGACTTTGGAAAGCAAATATCAACCAAAAAAAAAACCAAAAAAAAAAAACGGGTTAATTAGTAAAAAGATTGAAAAATGGGCCATAAGTGAGATGAATCTATAAGAGATAAGGCTGCAAAGGTATGTTCCTTTGATCACCATCCAGGAAACTTGCACTGAATCAAACTCAAACACCACTTGGAAGATAAAGATCTTTTTGACAGGCTGACACACTCGATCACATTACAATGGCAGTGGAATAACAATAATCTAAGAAATAACAAAGCTCTGCACCAAGGCCCCTGGATCCTGTCATCAGAAGCCTTTGGCACAAAACAGAGCACACAGAGGTCAACACAAAATCTGAGACTTAAACACTGCATCTGGTGGTTAATGTCTCCCAGTGCAGTTGTGTCCAGCTGTTTGATTCACAAGCACTTAAAAAGTGAAGCAATTTTGTCTTAATTGGCAAGTTCTCAACTCTTATTATTTACTTCTTCTTCTGTATTTATGCAATCTGTTCTGTCATGATAAGTTTAAAACTATAACTACATATGTTGTAGACACTGATTCCACTTAAAGTTTGCTGGGATCTGCGATCTTCACTGAGAATGTGCAACGTTATTTCACTACTTCTCGTCAGCACGGGAATAAATCATCCGTCAAGCTATTTATTAAGCCCCAAAGAGCCACCTATGGCCCCTCTCTGGCTCATATAGATCATGCCTATTCTTTGAACATTAGCTGCCATGCATAAAGACATGTCACAGTTGAACTCTGACTGGAGAGTACTTCAGCCCCCAAATGCAAGACCAGATTCAGGAGGCCGAAAGTGCTCCAGTCCCAGATACTCCATCCTCAGACAGTTAACAATGTTGCGGGGCCTCTGGAGAGCTAGACAGGAAGCTAGCCAAAAGGCCATGGAGAGCAGTGGAAGTTCAGTTCCAAGGTAAAGTACATAAAAAGTTGAACCTGTAATCAATCATTCCCTAATAAAACTTTGACACACTGCATTATTATTTTGATTGTCTTGATGTGAATCTTTACCATTTTGTGTACTAGAATGATCAGATTTTTATAAATGTCAAAACAGCAGACTGTAAACAATGTTTTGTGACATTAATTAGAAATAAGAATGAATCACTGATGTGTCATATTGTAGCTAGCTAAACCTTTGCTGTGCTGTGTTAACTGGGCCTTGAGGTGGTGCATGTTTAACACACAGCACTTCTATGGAGAGACACGTTTACAAGAAAATATGTGGCTATGTGTCTCTCCCTTTCAGCAGTACATGCTGCTGCATTCTACACTGTACTGTGTGTGATTTACTGTTCTCTATCCATGAGCAAGCAGGCCAAAGTTAAGAGCCCAGCAGAACGCCTGCACACTGCAAGTTCACCACAGTGTCAAACACAAAGCTCACCCTCTCAGTACTGCTCAAATCTCAAGACCCAAAACCCTCATCATTTCCATGGTCCAATCCTTAATATGGAAATGTTATGGCGACTCAACCTAAACATTTACATTAGATGAGTTCGGAAGAGGGGTTAAGCTCTTTTTTTCATTTAGCCGCCATGTTGTGTGCATTTCCTGTGCTCCGGATGGGGAGAGGAGGCTGGCTGGTCTGCACAAAGTGAAGAGGGGCAACTCTCTGAAAAGGTTAAAACTGTACATCAACAGATAAGGCAGCGATGCACTATACATCATGTCCCAGGTCTGTCAGGGAAGGCCAAGTACAAATTGAAACTAGCAAAATTATAAACACTGGGGAGCCATGTCACCAAGGCCTTTCCATACCGTAAAGAAAATAAATGGACTTTGAAACCTACTCAGCATTAATACAAGTCAATACTACAGGGACCTTGAGGTAAAAATCTAAGACTGGGAATAGAAACAATAACAGAGAGGGAGGGCAGAGGGCGAAGATTTAACCTGATGGTTACAGCAGGAGATTCCTGAGAAAAAGTTCCAACCAGTACCCAAGCACTGCAAAAAGCAATTATAAAAGTATGTAGCTATATATATATATATAATACTACTGCATATAGCCCCGCTGACGTTCATTGGTTGTAGTGCATGAAAAGTAAATGGAGGTTCACTTTGTATTTGTAGTCAAATGCCCTATTATGCTGTCTGGCTCATATTAACCTTGCATGAGCTTATTACACACACCACCTCAAAGTCAGAGTCAGCCATCTTCCAATAAACACCTAACTACGTAACGAGTTGGTGAAATTGTTTGTGAAATGCAGCTAATTTCAGTAAGAGGGCCACTTGACAAGCCTGGGCGTGGATTGCGGCTGCCAACCATACTTTCGTTAGTGTTAATGAGCGGCTGGTGGTTGCATTTTAAGCAGGTGCCAAGCAGCTTACTACTGCAGCTTAATGAGTACAAGGCACTAAGGAACAAAAAAAAAAACCCTGAATGGAGAAGAGGGAGTGTTATTAGCCGCCAGTACACACACAGCGCACCATGCCGCCAAACCTCACACAGAGCTAAGCACAAATGTCAGCATTCAGATGCATAACCCATCAGATACAAACATGCCCCATACAGAACTGGGCTTTAAATGGAAAAAATAAATACTAAAGCTGTTGCAATCGCTTTCCCAAACAGTATGTCGCTTTATGAAATTCAAAATAAAACTTAATTCAATGATTTTCACATGAATTAAACCCCATGTGTAAGTAAGAACAGAACAAAGACAATATATCAAAACTGAGAATTTTCACCATTTTTTTTTTCAACACATACATCTTCATTTAAAATTTGGTTGCCAGCAACATGTTGAAGAAAATTTGGATAAGAAACATATTTATAATTGTGCCTTATCAATTGTTTTACACCCACTAAATCAAGCCAACTTATCCTTTCACTTTAGCAGTAGTGGTGTTTTTACCCTCAGTGTGCTGAAAGTTGCAAAGTAAACAGAACTGGAGTTATATCCAGTGACATTTTGCCTCCCAGAAGACAAACTTATACACTATTACAACACAGAGAAATAGCATTACTGCAGAAAAGTGGACTGCTATTTGTGATAAGTACTACTGCTTGAGTTAATAATGATAGTTATATTTTTTGACGGGATCACAGAATCAGTCCACACTACATGATTGAGAATTAGCTGCAAGCTGTCTTTCAGTCAGCTAAAAATCAATCAATGTTGTCCGTTTCCTTCCACAAGTTGTGCACTCAGATTTTGAGGTCCCCTCAATGTTGATTTAAGTCAAAACTATTAAATACTTGCAACTACTGCAAAGTCATTTCTAGTCCTGTCACAGGACAAAAATGCAGCTCAAACACAAGGAGAAGAAGAAAAAAAAAGCCAGTGGTTACTACATTTAGCTTTGAAAACAAAAATCTTCCAATCATAAAAAGAAGAGTAGACAGCTAAATGTCTTTAATAGAGTAGAGGCATTGACAGCAGGTGGGCCAGATTAGCACCTTAACTCTTCCTTTCCAGAGCAATCGTGAGGTAATGTGTGCAAAATGTGTTTTGGCATCATTTTGCAGAAAAATTCCTTCCTGAAAAATACTGGATTGCTGTGAATGTTGATCTACAACAGATATATGACCATTTATTAATAATAGTGTCAGCCTAAATATGCAGATTGCTCATGTCACATGCAGTAAAACATGCTTCCATTGACAACTGGATGGCTCCTGTCATTTTTAACCCTAAATCGCTCTACATCAATCATAAATCCCAATAAGGAATCTGCATTTTTTTGATGATTAAATATCTTGCTGTATTTCCAAAGGCCAAAATCAGTGCAACACAATCTTGACTCGGTGGATCATTTCCAGGAATCACCTGTCTACTTGCCTAAGTGTCTTTGGGCAAGGCACTGAACCCTCCATCGGGGTATGTGTGTGAATAGGTGACTGACATGTAGTTCAAAACAGTTTGAGTGATTGACATGACTAGAAAAGCGTTATATAAATACAAGTCCATTTACAATTCTATATGATATGTTAAAGACACATTCTGTAACTTTTTGACCTGAAAATCTCTGTGTTCCAGACTGCTGCAACCTGACGCTGAGAAATTGTACGATAGAACTTCTACATCTGGGATACGATGTGATGTTTAGCTTTGTGGTACAGTACGGAACTGTTTTGAACACGCAACGTTGCTGATTCAACAAAGAAACATAATAAAATTAAAACAGAAAACGGGACCAAAAAAAAGTTATCGTAAGATCGTCTTTTTCTGGCTGGAGAGAGCTAACAGGTCAAGTAGGATGCAAGATGGATGCTGGATTAGCTGTTGATAGGGCGCACGTGATGGAGAAAATGGCAAAAGATCTGTAGTGTGTCTTTAAGATGAATTTTTATTGCTAAATTGTGCTTTTGCTTTCTGAAAAAGACACTAGAGGTCAGGCAGAAAACATCTGAAGAAATTTGTTTGTGTTTTCTCTAAACTGCATCACAAATCAAGATTAATTTGATCTTTAACATTTGGTGAGAAAAATGACTAAATCTGAGAGCCAACAGCTCTGCCAAATACATTACACAGCATGATGAATTATCAATAAAATAAAGATGTATTTACAACTGTAAAATAACCTCACTGCATTTTACATACCACGCAGAGCCATTTTAAACAAATGCCCCAGCAACGGTTTAGACAGTGCAAGCCTCCACCTGAGGGTGAACTCTAAGTCTCTGAGGTCTTTACATAAAGACTTCTTTGTTTTCGGCATCCATACATGAGGTCATGAGGTAAGGCCACTAAAGCACTGCCAAACATTAGCTTTAGTCAGTCTTTTCTCTTCTCTCTGAAATGCAGGTATGGAAGCTGCTCAATTTCTTTTAAAACAGACACCATTGAGACGGCTTGGGAGGAAAAAAAAAAAAGATGAATAAAGGTCTCTGTGCTGAGGACAAAATAACTGTGTACTTAGCTGAAGACAGAAAAAATGTGCATTAGTGACAAATGCCTTATAGTTCAGCCAGTGCAGGTTTAATCACAAGGTCAGACAATTATTATAGAATGTGTTACAATATACAATGACAAAAGGAATGAATGCCAGGTGATGCGTCCTTGCAGCTGATTACTTTAAATCCACCAGCATGTGTAGTTTAATGGCCTTGCAGTCACTCTTTGCAGAAAGTCAGACCATCTGACATTGACACCTCTGGGGAAAAAAAAAAGCTGAAGTGCACAAATCAGATATTTAAAGGCTGACTGCTGAGAGGAGCATCCTACAAAAAGGAGTAAATATGTCTTTGTGCAAAATATGATAGATATAGATAACAGGAAATTAATATAAGATTTAACCTCCTACATGCAGATAAATGTGACTAGAGCAAAGAATAGAACACCTTTATCCTATCATGTCCCACCCCCTGCTTGGTTTCTCTGAGCAACTTCAGTTTAGCTCAGATATGAAAAAACAAAAACCACAGGCAACAAAAGAACACTTGTGCATTATCATTACATTAGCTTGCACAAGCATTGCAATTAAGTTGAACAGAGTGCTAAACTTAGTAGACATTTATTGCCACTACAGAGTCGGTTATACAGTACACATCTATGTTTACATGGTACTGTGTTCAATATATAGGTGTGGCAGCATGAGTGTGTGGTAACCCATATGTCACAGTAGGAGCTAATTTAATGTACAGTATGTTCCCATTTGAAAGATCTCAGAACCAAAAACAGCAACAGCCCCCTCCATATTATTCTTACATTATTAAGAATAATAATTGACAAATGTGGATAGACACACATTTTTCCCCCTGTTTTGATGAGATGAAACTCAAATAAAAAAAAAGAAGTTAAAATTATGTATTCAAACTAAGCACAACATGATGATTATAGAAAAACAAATAGTCGTACAAAGATAGTAAAACAAAAAACCAAAAACCTATAAAATGTTTTTATTGTGTCAATGTCGCCTTAATGAATACAACTTTTAGTAATTGGACTAAGGTTAAAAAACAAACAAACATACAACAAACATGTGTTTTTAGGTGTTTAGATGCGCCAACTTCCCGCACTAGGAACTGTTATACCAGTATATGCTTTTTCGGTTTAATCACTTTGAAACCGTTAAATTATCTATAACCAGCTTTCTACCAACTACCAATTAATCAAAGCTTTAATTTTGGTACAGTAACAGAAACAACAACTACACATGACCAAATTGGGACTAGTTATCAAGCTAATTTATTGATAACATCACATTCTAACACATCACTTATCAGTTTTTTATCTCCAACTGCCAGCATTACTTTCTCCAACCCTTACCTCCCCTCCGAAACCTCGACCACCCTGACATTCACCAAAAGCTTATCACCTTACACACACACAGAATCTGACAGCTTTCTGATAACTAGAGTTATACATGATAGTGTGATTGAGCTGAAAAACATTCCGATTATTTTCTTTTTGGAAACAAAATAGTTAACTTAAAAATATCACATTATGGCCTCATTTAGTTTAAATTAGGAACTGGTTGTATGATACCATTCCTCTCAAACTTCCTGAAGAAGAGTGTCTTAATCAGTGTTTGGAACTTGTTCAGCCTTTTAACTAAGCGTGTTGCCTAACACATTAACCACACTTATCTCTGAAGGACAAGTGTGTGTGCATAATATGTGCTGGCCCCCTCAGATCTGCAGCAATATGGTAAAACAAGCTGTGACACACTTTGGTCTGTGTTAGATGTGGAGCGAAACCAAACAAGGTGTGGTGTGGCTTTGTCTTTTCAGTGTTCAAAAGTTTGTCTAAGCAATAAAAGGGCCACAACCAATTCTTTCAATGACAACTGTGATGAGCAAAACAGTTCATTATAAAGCTGGCTTGGAATTATGGAAACTTGCTTTTTTTTAGCCAAAACTTTGTGACCATTACTTAAAAACAAAAAAAAAAAACAAAACAGTAGAGCTTTTATTTCTCATATGGAGACAACCAAAGTAATGCCCTGGCTGAATAAAGGTTAACCTTCAGACAGAGAACACCTGATCTTTTCTCAGATATTGACTTCCCATTCTCTGTAATGATCCTCTAGATCATGAAAGTGGCTTGATCTCTTCAGTTATGACACACTGAGTGGGTATTCATTAACACTCGATGCTGATATTATTAAATTCTATTATGATGGCGGCAAATGGTTTCTCCCCTCCAAGTACTGCTCTGAATATAGAGAGCAGGCAACAACTGAGTCTGTGAATTAGGATGTGTGTAAATACATTTCAAGTTTAGATAAGGTAGTGCATTAGGAAGACCTTAATTATACTTGATATTGAAAAGAAAAATGAGAAAATATAATTCCTGGATACTTTGAATGTAATAAAAAAGGCGATTTAGAAGTGTCTTTTCAAACATAGCTGACTGATAATTTGGACGTCTGACCACATAGTCTCATTTGGCTTTGATGAGTACCAATATCTAAGGGGGCTTTTCGACCGAGCTGGTTCCAGAGCTGGTTCGGAGCCAGAGCCAGAATTAGCACCGGTTCTTTGGCTTTCGACTGCCTAAGCACCGGCTCCTGATTCTGAAAACCGGTTCTATCCTGGTACCAACTCTTTGCTGGGCCAGAGTTTGGAACTGCTTCACATTTCACTTTTCAAACCAAAATTGTAAAAAAATTTTTGTAAAATTGTTTTTGTAAAATTGTTTTTGCAAATTGTGAATTTGGTTTGAAACAAATGAATAAACAAACAAACAAACATTGTGTGTGTCAGCAGCTGGTCGCGGAGTTACCTGGCCAAGATATGAGATTTGAAGGTTTTTTTTTTTGGTTAAGAAAGTTCATTTAAACATAATGATGAATCAAAAAAAAAAAAAGAAAAAAAAAGAAAAGAAAAAAAAAAAGGAAAATTAAACATATGACAAATCTTTCAAAAGGAGTGGGTAGAAGCATACGTTTATACATAATCCCACCCAGTGATGAAGCGATATCAACAACAACAATAGCAATCCATTAGCAATGCAATGAAAATAACAACCCAGTATATTCGTGATACCTGTATAAAAATAATATCCTCAATATGTCATAATTTTATCAAGTACAGTGATGGAGTAATGCAGTAATGATAACAATAATAATATTACAACAAATTAGCTTAACAAATTTTACAGAAGATTTCTGGGGACCAGAAAAAGGAGCTGGGGCGCAGCAGCATCGGACGACCCAAAAGAAACCCACATTTCCAGATCCTGATTTCTGTTCTTGGTGACCGGCCGGCAATGACGCAGCACCGACCAG
The DNA here is from genome assembly GCF_933228915.1 of Telmatherina bonti. Taxonomy (NCBI): domain Eukaryota; kingdom Metazoa; phylum Chordata; class Actinopteri; order Atheriniformes; family Telmatherinidae; genus Telmatherina; species Telmatherina bonti. The sequence continues at coordinate 19,809,786 of NC_136631.1, read as the reverse complement.
ACTCTTTCGGTTGAAACCAAAACCAGTTCTTTGCTAGCACCAGCACCGGTTCTTTGGTCGAAAAGCCCTATATGTGTTCTGTGTCAAAACAGGAAGCTCCCCACAGCCTGCAGACTGGGGGCTGAGAGGTTGTTCAGATGAGGAGGACTACATTGTCAAGGGGATACATGCTCCTTTAACCTGTTATTGTGAACTCCCAGCAGCCCTGGCTGATAATTGCCACCTGTCTCTGGGGAAACATAGTCAAAGGCAGGCAGAGGGACGGCCATTTTGTATCCGCTTCTGCACAGTCCTGGTCCTAATCCTGCCCTTAACCCTGGTGTCTAATGTGTTTTCAATTTAGGATGGCCCCCCACTACAGGCATGGCCCTAATCAACAACAGTTTGTACTGTAACCCTATCTGGCCTTGCTGGGGCAGCATCAGCCTGACCGGGCGCCTGCAAATCTGATGTGTCCAGCAGAGTAAGAGTGTATATGTATAGATATCATGTTTGTATATGAGGTCACAAGATGGGTCCCTTATACTTTTGTCTGTTTCCAAAGTGTAGTTAAAATACAAATTTACATGTCTTAACTGAACAAAAACCCTAGTAGAATTCATGAAAGTCAAATATGATTTCTCTTGAAAAATGGATGGTTTCAATGTTTTTTGCCCATCTTTTCCAAAAACACTTAGAAATGATTAAGTTAAAGAAGTGTAGTATTATATTCTTATTTCATATTTTTAAGAATTGTTTGAAAGATAAACTGCTTAATATGAAATGCTGCTTTTACAAAATAATGATTGCTGTTGTGAATTTTCTAAGGTACTTCAACTGTTCATTCATTAAAAAAAAAACAAACAAACAAAAAAAAACAACCTTTTATTCACTAGTTTCATGTTTCTAAGAGCTTCAGGACTCAGTCTCACATTGTAAATCCTGCAACCACCTCAGTGAGGTCTGAATCAAAAGCATTGGAAGGGCAGGTGTGAATGTTTGTTGTGTAGGCCTCCTGACCCTTGCATCCATGAGAACAACTCTGCCCCAAAATTAGAGTGTGGTCACTAATGTCTGGCTGAAAGAAAAAGAGGCCTGGCTTTCGTCCAAGTCAGCACCTTTGGAAGTGCAGTCGTGTTACCACCACTAAATCAACATGTCAGCGCCTCGGAACAGTGAACTTCTTCACCCAGACTCCATTGCTTTGGGCTACCTTGCACACCTAATGAATTGGTGTGAATGCATATCTGTCTACTAAAACTAAACAAAGAATGCAGATAAGAGAATTAAAAGATAAAGAACATCAAAAGGATTTTGGTTTTTTTTTTTTTTTTGTTTTTTTTTTTAGAAATCTGGTTATTGTCAACAGACAAGCTGTATTAACTCAATTCCTTGAACACAACTACATCAAGTCAGCCAGAGCTGGTTAAAGCACCACCACCATCAACCTCTGGGTGTAAAACTGCCCCAATTTAAGGGGTAGGTTTTGAGGCGGACGAAGGCGAAGGTCCGCAGAAATCTTTGTGCTTACTCGGCAGTCTGTTTACATTCCTGAGGGTAATTTTAGCCCCTTGAGCGGAGCAGAGCAGGGGAGGGGGGGTGACATGTCGTTGTGGCTTTTCAGTGTTCGACGGGCTAGCCGGCGCAGTGGCGGCACCTGGACATCTGGGTGGTAGGTAAATACACAATTACTGACACATAAACATGAAACTCCTGCAGGAACGAGAGTGCTGGAATCTATGCGTAATCAGAATTTGTAAGAAAATTTTTACCTTGAGTTTAGATTCAGAAACGTTAGAGTCAGACTAACGTTTTACAGATAATACCAATAGGCTATTTTGTCTGTAACTGAATAACCAAACAGACACACAGCGACAAGGCCCAACAGATGTAAGGGTGTAGCCTTACTAACAGGCCCACCACTGAGCACAATTCGTTTTGGACAACACAGGATATCCCCAGTGTTTTCACTTACAATCTGGGGTGCAAATCTAATTTCATTGTAGTTTTTAAAAATTTGCTAAACAAACAAAACAATAATCCTTGCCCAAGACTAACTGAGGGCTTATGTGGATGTGTGGTGGGATTTGTCTCCTTATTACTCACCGCCCAGAGTATCTCTTCAAAGGGCAGGGAAGCAAAATGTCCTTTGTGTTTGCGGTGCTCGTGTGTGTGAACACGTGTAACAGAGAAGAAGAGAGACGCAGAGATAGAGATGGAGGGAAGGAGAAAACGAGTCAGAGCTTATCGAAACTAATTAGGCGAGGGATCAGGATAGAAGTTAAATACTTGGCTACATGTAATGAAAGAAGCAGAGTGGGGGACATTCAGGGGTCAGCCCCACACCAAACAGTGGTCCTCAGGCAATCTGGTATTGATTTTCACTTGTTTGGGGATGAAGGTGGGTGGGAGGGAAGGAGCCATGGAGAGGCAGTAGGGCAGAGTCTAAGGGTCTCGTGAGTTGTCAACTTGACAGTTTAACCCCTTTTGGAGTAGAACAAACAAACAGAGGGATCTCCTGGGCTGACAGCGTTGATCTGTCATAGCGATGACACTGCAAAGCCCCACACAATGCCCACACAGGAGAGGCAAGAGGGAAGGGAAAAGGAGGGAGGGTAAACTGATACAGATATGCAGAGGCACATTCTTTAAGCTCAGAAAGATAGCCCTGCATGCTGCTTTAAAATATTCAAGAGGATAAAAGGACCATTTGATTAAACCTGTTTACTTGTTTTGCTAAAACAATTCAATATTTTATTAAACACAGCACTTACATTGCCTTTGATTTCAGTGGTGTCACGTGAGGCCTAACCTGCCTTAACTGAAAATTAAGACTACATATGTGTTTGTTCTTTCAATTATAATGTAGATATAATGCCTCTCTGACAAAGCACTACTTGTAATTGTCCACAACCCCCACAGATACACAGATGTCAGTGCTCTTCTCTTGTCACTCAGTTTGTGAAGCCCGTCACCCTCGAGCACCTTCCCTCTCATGTCTATAAACACTTGAAGACCTCTTTCACTCTTCCCCTAAGACTACCTCATCGCTTTGTCACATTGCCAAAGGGGACTCCATTAGCCTGGCTGACTCTCACTTTTACTTAACAAACATATACACCCCCACTCACACAATCAAACATACACAAAGGCTGATAGTCACAGCAAAGGCTGTCCACATTAAATTAGAGTGGCCCCTATCGTCCCGATTATGGCCCGGGAATGCTCCATCATGACGGATGCTACGGGGTCCCTCACTTGTCAGAAGTTGTCAGACAGACATCGAGTCTGAATACACACAGCTGACAGGTAATCTTAATGTCTCCAATTAGTCCAATTAGGCCTGTCATAAACAATTCAATAAGTGTTCAACCAACACAAACAGATAAATGCTTACACAAGAGCACAGAGACACACAATCACACACTGAGCTCTGCAGGGTACTAATGAGAAGGGTAATGGGTATATCAGTGGACGGTTGACTTGTCTTTCGTTTCTACGAGGGGTGTGTCCCCATCCCTTGCTCTCAGCTGTGCACTGCTGGCTGCTACCTGGTCAGTTCAAATTGTACCATCTCCTTTCATTAGCACATTGCTGGCTGAGAATTTGAAAGGCCATGACAAAATTCATTTGAGACGAGCGGGAGCAGATTGCCTGAAGCAGGTGCTATAAGGAAGATAAAACAAAAGCAGCACCTTTGTGAATCTCAGTGTGCACATAGATGTATGTTATTTCTTTTTGTGCGCTTTTGTGAAAGAGAGAATTTTCCCTGGTCTTCACATTCTGTTCATCTCCTTTCTATGGTAAATGGATAATGACACAAAAGCGCTTTTGGAAGAAACAAAAGGAAGATAAGCTAAAAGGGACTGGAAAGCTATCAGCCATGCATGCACTTGGAGCATTTACTAAGCTGTAGAAATCTAAATATTTTGAAAGTGACTAAGCAGGCCGACACCTTTGTGTGCACAATAATTTGCTACAGTTTTATTCTGTTTTACTGTTTATAATATCCAATCACAAAACGAAGGTGACACTTGTACCCAGATGCATCTTTAAAATCCTTCTTTTGCATTTGATACTACTTTCAATTTCATCTAGAAAGCAGAGCACGTTTTAGAAAATTGTAATCACAAGCAAATGTTTAGAGCAAAGTTACTACAGTACAATACGCAACTACAAGGGACAAACAACTTTAGCATCAATATTTGAATAAGAATTTCTTACTGACATAGTCTCAATTTTATGTACAGAGGCCTTGGAAAGCCCCACTTCAAGTAACAGTTTCACTAAGGTCTCCAGAGCATTGCTTCATAATCATAAAGGCAACATAAAATGAACAAAATACATTTAACGCAGAAGAAAAAGTTAAAGCCAAGGCTACGTTTTAAATGGTGAAATCCCAAAGCATGGTTTCATTCAAGGAGTCAAACTGGGACAAAAAGACAAGCCAACTGCTATCAGCAAGATCTGTGATGGACCTCGAACAGTACTTATGATCCTTACCTCAAGTGATGGCAAGAAAACCATCTAAGGAAACAAAAAGAAAAAAAAAAAAAGAAAAAAAGAAGACACAAAAAAGAAAAGCCGTCACAGGGAAGTTGTAATAGGAAATTGCTCTTGGCAACTATTTGTTCAAGCACCAGATTTTTTTTTTTTAGTCTTCATGCCAACCCAGCGAGCCCCCATTGGAAAACAGGGCAGGTCCCCCTAATGAGTAATCTATTTCAAAGCAGTCGTGTCTGGGCATGACAGTTTACTGAGAGGCTTGAAGAACTGGTAATTACCAGTGTTACGGGGCAATTAATGCATATTACACTGCGGCACTCATGGCGGTGACTGTCAGCTCCCCAATAAAAATGAGCACTCTTCAGCTAAAGGGTGACATTAATTGGGCCCTTAATGACTATGCAGAGGAACCAAGCCAAATAGGAACAAAACAGGGGACTCGCTCTGACACTAGCAGAGGGCTGGAAATTGGACTAAAAATGAGATTAATTGCTGTTTAGAAAAAAAAAAGACTGAAAAATGTGGCAAGGGGATGTGGGAGAGAGGTTGGAATTATAGGGTGCAGAGAGCAAAAACTGTTCATACAGATGACAATTCAATTAATTATGATACACTGTATTTTCTTTACCTTTGCAGACAGGTCTCAGGCCATTTTGTAACAGTCTTGATATGTAACTTATTTTATGAACAGCTACATTTCAAAGCACCTACATAGTCTTGTGGTTTACATTCCCAAAAAAGGGGAGAAAAATATCTATGTTTCATCTAAATATCTATACACTTATCTATATATTTATACATAGAACTGTATCTATAAATATGCAGGAATCAAAGGGTATTCTAGTTGTTAGCACTTCAATACTGCACAACAGAGAAATCCTATTAAAAATTAAATGTTGAGCATTTCATGGTTACACAATTTCCTGTAAAGTCGTTAGTGAATCTTTCCACCAAAAACCGTCGGGAAAAACATTAAGCAAAGCTTTGATTTAAAGTAGATCTACCACATTGCAGGCATCATACCCCCAGAAATGTTTGTGGAGAAGAAGATCAAGGATGGAGTGAAGACATGAAGTAATTTTGATTAATGTTGCTAAAGCTGGGCACATACTGAGCACCACCTGAATATGCAAGCCCAAAAATGTAAAAACATCAGCATGCAAAACATCCCATCATTTGCATATATTTCTGATTCTGGATTTCTTTGCTATTTAAATATGCAGTTAGAAATAGTCCAGCTCTGCCTCTTGCGCTGTCACGCTGCACACTCACACTGTCATTGGTCCTGATAGAACTCTTCCGCTTCAAAGGAAGCTTTGCAATGGAAAGGAGAGTGAGCAAATATTTGAATTGCAAAAATACATCATTTTCCAAAGGGAAAAAATTTAAGACAACTTTTTAGAGGTATGTATGCTTCCAACCCCCAGCAAACTAACCCCCTGCACACCACATGAAAAAGCAAACATATTCATAGCTTAAGCACTCTTCTCACTAATTTACCATATCCAAATTTGTGTAATGGGATATGACATATTTTAGAGGGGATTGTGAGGGGGAAAAAAGTTTAATTTGAGGAGAGAACCATAAAATGTTTAAGCTGCTCCCGTATTAAACTGAAATCCACCATACAAATCCAAGTTCTCAGACAACCTGACATAGGTTTGATTACAGACGGAAGCGTAATTAGCTACTTAAGGTATCCTCTGGCAGATTTGGTGGTGAACATCACCACTATTCTTTTCTAGATATTTTAGCATAACTTAAGACACCTTTCAGTTCAACAGAAGTACATTTTTTCTAAGGTTTCAGCGCATACAATTTCAAAAGTCTAACATACAATAACTTCAGGAGAACCTTTGTTGTACTCTAGGAGTTCAAGTGTGTATTTGGAGGTAAGAAGTCTCCAGTTTGATACCAAAATAAACTAAATATTTAAGGAAAAACATTCAAATCCAGTAAAGAAGATCATAAAGAGTAACCCATCAACAGAGATTTTTAAAAAATAAATAAATTTAACTCTTGAATCTTCTAAGTACACAATAAGCCTTTCCTAGAGCTTCTCAAAGCCACCGTCCATATTTAACCACTGAACACTGTCAAACCCTTTGGCCTCCTTCTGCTGCCAACTTTTGTAGACAACCTGGAGACAAGTCTGAGCAGAAATCAAACTTGAATGATGGATAACTTTACTACACAATGACCTCTGTCACTAAGTTCTTGCACTAAATCAACGCTGGCGATAAGGACCCTGTGCCGGCGTTTACCTTGGTATGTTCACCAGCAGACCTTATCTATGGCAGGAGGAAGTATGCGTAATAACTAAAGACAAGCTACAACAAAACCACTAACCCCACCGTGTCAAACATGATTTACAACGTATAACCCATCCCCCTCTGCTGCTGTTAAATCGTAATTATTAGAACCAAACAGAATTTGCACAACAAGTTTGGGAGATTAACCTGTTACAGATTAGAGGAAGTGCTTTTCTAATTTTCATCGTCCAAATGGAACTCATATTTTATCAAGAAGATTCAGAGACCAAGAACTGAGACGGAACTGGTTTTGCTATGGTGTACACATTCAGTTAAAAAGTCCAAATAAAATCTTTAAACTTCCAGACTGCCAAGTCAGTGTGGAGTGGCCAAACTTTCAGTGATGCACACAGAATGAGGTCAGAGGTTGAAGTTGAAAGAGGGGCTGACAGGAAGTAGAGGCAAAAACTTTATAAAGATTGCAGCACTGACAACTTAAGAACTTTTCATAGTTTTTCATTTGACTATATATGACAAAGTGTGAGAGTGTCACTGGGAGAGAAACACAAAGAGCATGGCTCAAGAAGAGTGTGCTTCCAGGCAGTCAAAATGAAGAGAGACAAAACATGACATCAAATGTTGCAATTAGCTGACCCCTTTCTTTTAAGAGTCACAGTCTGAAAAGCCCTGCCTTTAAAAGTCTGATTAAAATAGGTTTGCTTTTGCATTCAAAATGACATTTGACAAGGTTAGCAATATTTCAACTAACTGCAAAAACATTCTTATAGACGTAATCCCTTTTTTCCATCACTCTGCAGAGGCGCAGGTAACCTCAGAGTGAGTTTCCCATGAACTCTGTACTCCAATTTGAAAATAAAGCGACCAAGGGGGATTAGTTCAAAGTTTTTCTCAAGTGTGTTTTGTTTCACCCAGGCAGTTGAAGCTAAATGTTTTCTGATCATTATTCAGAGTATTCACCCCCCTTTCTAACTCAAAACCACAGCCAATATCTAAAACAGAGCCAGTAGTATATTTTCTAACCACCGTTCTTAGCAGAGACTCAAAGGGTTGAAGATTTTCTGCAGTTCTGACATCAACATTTCCCCACATTAGGAAAGGTCTAGTCTGTCTAGCTCAAAATGTTTGATGGAGAAATTATACCAAAGGTACATATTTCATTTAATATTACACGTGTGTACAAATATCCAGTACTTGTTGCAAGTGCATAATGGTGTGCTTACCTTCACCCAAATAATTTCATAAAATACAAAAACAATACGCAAACTGTGACTTAGAAAGTCATCATTCCAGATAACCCAAGCGGGAGCAGGAACAGTCAGGCCAATACTCTGTCTGAAACTAATATAGATTTCACATCCATTCCAGTGACAGGAGAAGAGAATGTGAAGTGTCGGATCAGACAGTGAGCCAGCCCAGGCTTAGTTGCAGCTGCGCCCAAATGGAAGTGGCACTTTTTATCAGAGGCCTTTGACCAGACAGCTCTATCTTGCCCATTCCCTTGTAACCTTCATGACACATACACACCCCTTACAAAAAATAAGAGTGGTCATTTAAAGTGCACAACCATCATTGAAGAGACAGTTTCTGGGTTTTAATGTGGCAGAGGATTCATGGTGCAAATGTGCCAGCTGATACAGATGTCACTCAAAATGAGAAAAACATTTCTCTGGCATCTCTTAGTCGGCTACTCAAAGGGAGCAGTCAAAGCCTTGAATTCAGAAAAGTTTATATTTTGCTTGATGAAATGTACCAGTATGTGTCTGTTATCTTTCATCATTCCAAAGGAAAAGTGTTGGTTTGGGTTTGTTTAAACGTCATGCTCATGATGAAATGCTACATCCACCGCAAACACAGTTGGAATTTGGATCATTTAATGACTTCATTAACTCTTTCAACTCTTGTCACAAAGTTTGCTCCCCAAAGGTCAATAAAAACATAAGAAACAAATGAATCAAGTTTATCAAACAAAAAAAAGTAGAAAAAAGATTTACTCTCAGTAAATCTTTAATAGTGCTCAAGGGATTCAATGCATTTTTTCTTCTAATAGTTTAGAAAGCTGACAGCCTGAGGAGACAAATCTCTTGACCTAATGGGTCTTAATTAACCCCCAGAACTGATGAGCAAAATCAGAAGGTCACTACTTGGACACAGGCTCCTCACGTGTCTTTGATTACACAGTCCCATTAAAGGACAGGCGGGCAGATATGTTTAAGCTATCAGGCAATCAGACTGCAGAAAGACGTGAAACTCAAACCAGAGACAGGAGAGGGAGAGGCCTTCCTGGGAACAAAGATGCTTTTTGGGGGGGGTCCTGACGAGCTCTTAAATAAATGCCAAGCCAGGTAAAAACTGAGATGTGCTTCCATCTCATTCACTGTTTCTGGCAATAATGTAGTTTAGTGATTTAAAATGGTTAAATGAAACAAACTTTACTGAAACCGATACTCATTCATCAGTATTTACATTAGTTATAGTACTTGGATTAAAACAACTGCTCAGTGGCATCATGCAAGTATTTAAAACCAAAACTAAAAATTCAGGATTAATATAACTAGGTTTTGATTTCATATTTCAAGCACAAAAATACAGACACACTCATCATCACTAAGAATGATGGGTTTCAATTTTAAGAAATAGACACAAATACACATTACTGCTTTTGCCATAAAGTATATTTGCATTCATCCACACTTTCTTAAAGGTGTGGATTAATATATTTCCTATATTAACGGAGGAAAAATAAACAGATCAGTACAGTTTGATCAAATTAATATTTGCAAAAACAAAACTAAAAGAACATTAGATGCCAAACAAAAAGGTGAAAATCTTAACAAAAGCTAAAAGCATTGGAAGAAAAGGAAGTAAGCATCAGTAGGGGGAAAAAAACAACAACAACAAACAAAAGAAAAAGGGTTATGTGACCGGGACAGTGGACCTATAAAAAGAAGCCTACTGTCTCAGTTATCTGTAAGGAGCCACTTATCACAAGCGACCAGCTCCACATTGTGACTGATGGGCCTCCACAGAGCATGAGTAGCAGCACATTATCTGGTACACACAGAGCTGCTCTTTAAAGACAAAGCCAGAAATATGAAGCATTGTTTCCTTGGCTTCAGTAAAAATATTTATTTTTGGTCTGAAATACAGTTTACTGCTTTTTGTGCCCACAAGCACACAGACATTGCTGACATATAAACCGAAGCTAAGATAAACTGCCTGGACTGATTCATTAAATTCTAGGTTATAGAAAATATTCCAGGGGTTTAAAACAAAGCAGTGCTTACATTTAATTGCCAAACTATATTAATTCAGAATAACCCACAGCAGGGATCCTACTGAAACACACCTGACTCAGACAAGCTTTGAATGTGTCTGCTGAATACACATGAATCAGGTGTGTTGCAGCAGGAACACTTGGAAAACCTGCAGGATATCGGCCCTTGTGGAATAAGATTGAGGATCCATGGCCTACAGCATATAATGGCCAATGTTACTCACAGAAAGACAAGTTAAATCAGTAATTCAGACCCTCATCCAAAACAAAAAATAAAGCAGGAAAAGGATATTTAACACTTGTGTCATGAAGTCACACATCCAGAACTAAACTGCATTTTATAACCTTATACATATGTAACACATTAAAATCAAAGCCCTTTTCTGCACAAAATACCATTCCAAATGTCAAGACCATGCTTCCTTAATTTAGTTTATCAGATTTTATCTTCCACAGGAAAACAAATGTAATTTTTGCAACTAAATGTATTAATTCTCTTTCACAAGACACTGTAATCATGTCTGAATGCTTTTCTGAGACCTTTGGAAAACATCAGAGGAATCGCCCAATAACTCCTGGCCCCCATCATCAACCTTAGCAGTAAAGTTAAGACACGAATAAGCCCTTCAGGGCAGATAGCATCAAGATCTTTTTGAAGAAGTGTGGAGTTGCATGAAATTAAGTACTTAACTTTTTTTTTTTTTACTGTAGCCATGAATTTTATGTTGAATCTAACTATTTTCTAGTAAGCTTTATATACAGAACTGATGCATAAAAATGAGAGGGCAGTACAAAAGACAAAGGTCTGTATCAAACATTTTGCAACATATTCTCAAAATTGTGGCCTCACATGGCAGCTGATGTAGTAAAGCATTGTTATCCCCCAGTCCTTACGACAATTGTAGAAAAAACAAAAACAGCGTTGAAAGTTCAGACATGCACCGGATGTAATTATGCATTTAGTCAGATGTTAAACATGGACATCATCATATAAGATACAGGGGACCAGTAACTAAATGTGATAGGATGCTGTAGGAGATGCTTTCTTTGTTTCTAAAGGATAGCATATTTAGGAACCTTGGTCATTATACAAGTATTAATAGTGAAACATTTTGCACGGTACAAATGTAACACATTCTGTCCTGAAATAAGTAGGTAAATTCATATATGATATTTGATATAAATGAACAAAATTCTAATTACCAATTTCTCATTGTGTCCATGGGGATAATCAGCAATAGATTTCAGCAACAGATACAGGCCATTGTCTGATGCACAGCAATGAGTTCAAAAGCTATTTGTCTCCAAGTCAAGGAAATATTACTGCAAGTTTAACACCACATTGAGGTTACTATAGACCAGAATGTCTTTTAGAGGTCAGAGAACCATTGAAATTCTTCTGTTGGACTGCCTCCAACAAAAAGTCTTTCTATTCCATGCCCATTCCTCGCCATGCTTTTGATAAATGCTGCCGACTTCTCTCTGGAATAAAACTCAGAAGGTCAATGTTGAGGGAAAAAAAAGGGGGAAAGGCAGCAAGACTGAGAAAATGAAAGGGGGGGGTCTCTGCAACACTGATGGCATACATCATGAAAGCTGACAAAAAAATGTATGTTCATCTTTAAAAAGTTCCATGGCAAAGCAGGAATTCACAAAGTAGACATGCTTGCACCTCATTTTACTTGAGGCTTTCCTCTCCATCTCACAATGTCACAGGCAACAGAGAGGCAGGAGGAGGGGTATATATCGCTGGGGTGCCGCCGTCTGTCCTGCTCCTCGCTTATACACACAGCTGCCATGTCAAAGCTGCTCTTACACTCAATGGTAAATAACAAATTTGGATAATGCACACATACAATCCGACTAAAATAAATAGGAGACATGAAGGCTTAACCTGAGCTGAATCCCGAGGCTGCTGCAGACCTGAGAGTGGGGATTACACCCCAGACGCCTTAAACAATGCACCCAAATGTGCATCCTTAAAAGCATGAAATCCTTGAAGCATCAGAGCTGGCTTGTCATTTGCCATTAATATTCCAAGTTGCTTGTGCTTTGGGGGCCAGCATTGCACTTCTGTATGCTGCTGTGCCCTAAAACAAACACTTGCAAAGCCCTAAAGGAGCCACCACTGTGCATAGCTATTTTTCTAGTTGAGGAATATTCTATGGGAGGATGTCATAACAAAGGAAACAATAAAAGAAGCCACGTTCCTACACTGCATGGGGCATCTATTACTATAAATAGGCAGCAAACTGTGTCAGAAGCACTTATGTTTTATCAGGAAAAAGATTATATTGGGTTTTAAAAAGGAAGGAATCAGCATAGATTTAAGTATATAAGACAAAGAAAAAAAATACTAAATAATTATTGTAATGAACACCTCATCAAATGGCAGAAGGAAGCAACTCACTTTGAGAAATCAAATATGTAAGTTGTAAGTACACAACTAAGCAAATATGAGGTCACCATGATTTTTGTGAGCACAAGCTCTTCTCTATAGGCAAGTAGTTTTATGGAAATTTTCTTTGTTGTGGACATCTCTGACAGGAACCTGAGGTAAAGCAAGGTAGGGCACAGGTCTAGGAGGTGTCACACTGTCATCCCAGAAGCGCCAGCACCTGTCCTCAGGGATGGCCCTGTAATGTCCAGCCACATTGTATCAGCAGCAGCCACGGCCTGTGGGCACCCTCTCTCAGGTGACATCTCCTATCTGCTTCAGCTCTGTGATGTCTTTGCTGCTGAGGCTTTTAATACTTTTATTCTGCCACTGCATGACATGTAACCCCATAAACTGACAATTTTCAAGCACTCAGACACACAATAGGAATGTTATATTGACATAAAGAAAGAAATCAGGAACTTCTGATTGGTCAAATGACAGAAAAGTAACTGCCCCTTGGAGATGAAATAAGAAAACTAAATGTTTAGCTCTTTCCTCAAACGTACTATAGAAGTACAGTCATGTTAATCCAACAAGGGACGTCCTCAACACATTGTATCATTATGCTCTTCTAATTAAATATTTCTGTCATTGCTTTGTTGTAAGGTTCAATAAAAGTGATAGACACATCTATTTAAAAAAAAAAAAAAGGGACAGCCATGTACAATATCTTGAATCAAAAAATTAATTTGATGTTGAAACCTGATTGACACCCTGAGACTACAACAGAATTACCCTGCAATTTCATCTGTAAAATCTACAGCACACAGTTCTGGATATAATTGGAAAAAGTTGACAAAGAACTGAGGATGTCTAATTACAATGGTGTCAACTAATATAAAAACAGCACATAAGTCTCATTTCTGTCCATTTATTAGACAATCTGTCAGAAAGCAGCATAGTGATGCTGCATGAACATTCTGATGAGGCTTTAGAATTATGATTTCCTTATTGATACTGCATTGCTTCTATTATGCCACATGATACTGTGTGACAAAGGACACGAAAGGACAGAATTGAATTAACAATATAGTTTGTATTTTTGGGGATGATAATAGACTGTTAGTAATTACAAAAGCCTATAAATTTACATTAGAACAGGCTGAGACTTTTAAAAATTATTCAAACAAAGAAGCCAGGAGAAACATAATACACGTCTCAACAAATTTCCAAGTGGTCATGTATAATGGCAAACCAAAAAAACTCCTAACCCCCCCATTTCATATAAGGGAGAAATGAGGCATACTGTCCCATTATTTTGCTATAAATCATGTTTTGTGGACGGCTGACAGCTTTTTATCAGATCTAACCTTTTCAAGCCTCCATTAAGAGTGCTAACATTTTCAACTCTGACACATTTGCCGTTTACGAATTGCACAGCTGATTTACTTTGGGAGGGGGTGAGCAGAAATCTGAGCTAATTTTCACACAGGCGGCTCGTTGTGTCTGCTTAGGTGGATTAGGAAAAATATGGAACTAAATTTACCCATTAAATCTGCTATGTTATAGCAGAAAGACATTTAGTTGTGTTTAAAAAAAAAAGCATTTCTGATTAATACCAATGACTCCTTCTAGTTCTGTAAACTATAAAAGGAAATTAAAGGCCAAAATGAACATCAAAATCTGACAAGTTAATAACGGGTGGAGTCTACAACATAGAAGGAATGCAGGGAAGGTATGAAACAACTAAACAAAAAAGGATAAAACATACAAACAAACAGATTTAGCTGGACAGTAACAGTAGGGTGAGTTCTGTGAAAGTCAATATGACTGATTGTGTGATGAAATTGCATCACTGGTCAGTAAGGTGTTTGTTGGAGTTTTAGACCGTTCTCTTAAAATACTTTTGTCAGGACCTTGATCATGAAGCACATAAACATTCTGCAAGGAAAAAATGTTTTTAATGTTTTTACAACTCAGTAAAAAAAAAAAGAAAAAAAGTACTTAATATTAGTTAAATATGGTGCTGACGATTCTTCTATAACGCATTAAAGACCAACTTATGAGAAAAATCTGATTTTCTGATCTGAATGAAACTTTTTTCAGTTTATGAGACAGATTACAATAGAATGTTTAACACATTTGTGTGAAATAATCTGTTTTTTTAACGTTTAGTTTTTACCCTGCACTTCTTTACACATGTAGATAAAATAAAATAAAGGGATGTCCATCTGATATTTAGTTTCACTTGGAAAAAAATAGCCAGAATAAAGTAAAGAGTGTACCTGAGGTACTGTGTTGATTAACAATATGGGTTCGAACATTTTTATATGGGCATACAAACATCAGGTAAAATGTAACCAGATGAAGCAATAATAATGCTGTCCTTTCTTCACTGCATTTGCAGAAAATCAGGGTTTTCAAAGTTTTAACAGTGAATACATGCAGCATCTTCATGACAACCTGCTAATTTACTTGTAAAGATAATTTGTGGTAAGTTTAATTGTCCGATATTCATTTTGTGATATAATAATATAGTTTTCTATTTTTTTTTCTTCTTCTGTCTTGACTTTTGGAATAAGTTACAGATGTACAAACCCATCTCTGTGAGCACAGCAATCTTTTATCAGAGCTATTCCAGGGAAATCTACAGACTAGACTAGTCCTGTCAAACAGTCAAAACTTGCAATTATCAGTAATAAAAATGTAAAATTAATTGCTGTGCAAAATAATCAGGATATTAACCATTCTAGGCTAAGAGCTGATTCTCAAATGTCGCTCACAACATTATGCCAAGAATCTTGACCACTATAAATGATTTAAGTATGCCATAATGAAGGAGGGACATTTAAGGTGATACCGCATAGGAGTCCATATTTCATTACATGCTGTGTTTAACCTTAGCCACTTCTCCTAAAACACACAAGAGGCTCATTATGTGTTTAATATTCACAAGCAGGTGAATAATTTTTATGCAACTCTGATAGTTGGGTGAGATGGATCACTCAATTATCTGAACATCCGTCAGAGCAGAGGGCTTGCTGGCTCTGGAGCGTCACCAGCTAAGATTGATGGCTCGGAGACACCAATAGCTGCTGCTTCACCATCTAATGCAGGCACTGGGCCTGAACGCACTGCCTGATTCTGCACAAGACTGTTTTTTTCTCCATTTTTTTCCATCCTCTTTTTTCTTAGGAGGACTGAAGGTGAAGCGTCATTACCCCTCACTTCACTGAAGAGGGGTTCATTATGGGGTTAGTGTGTTGGCAAGACTATTGTTTGGATGATAAATGCAGTTGGAGAAGGCTTTAGAGGGAAAATTAGTTATTTTATTATAAGTTTTTTTTTCTTTCAGTCTACAAAAACATGTCCTTACTCTGCAATGCTTGAGGGAAACTGGAGAACAATTAAACACAGGCAATAGGTGACGCAGCTCAGTTAAAGTAAAGAGGGAATTGATGAAAAATAAGCAAATCACTGGAAATGTCAATCAGGGACAATGAGGTAATTACAATGACTGGTGTACTATTCCAAGGAAACTCAAAAAGAAAACCAAAGGGCCTAAAGTCAAGGACTGAAACCTGACTTTGAGGCATGAATGAAAGGACAAATACACCAAAGATCAACCATTCAGGGGCACCCCCATAAATTAAATCCAACTAAAAATTCAAGAAAGGGAATGACGTCACCCATCACTGTCTTGTCACACCTGTCTTAAAGTTTGTGATTACAATGCAACACTCTTTAATTCACAACCTTGTATCAGCTTGAACATGTGTGAATATATCTGCCTCAGATAACACAGTCTGTGGTCTAACAATAATAGAAAGATGAGCCACTCTTGAAATGCAAGCATGCGAAAAAAAATAAAAAATACAAGAGTGCTTAGAAAGGTAGGGTCTGTAGGGACTGACTATTTCCCCCCTTTTCTGATACCCAGTGTTAGTCTAACTCTGCCAGTGGTTGAAATAGTGGGATCCACCTTTCCAGTTTTCTAATAGACATGGACAAGTCTGCCCCAGAGAATATAAATGACATAAACCCATGAGGGGATAAGTAAGGCTTAAAATCACACCAACCCTCCAATCAAGTTGTTAAAGTATTACAATATTTTTGGCAAACTATAAATGTCATAGTGCTAATCATATGAGCTCTCTTCAGTATTATAAGTTGTACTGACAGACAGCGATTATTTTTTAATTACACATAGCAAGGCAACGTTTCCCTACATATAGATCTGTTTTACTTAAAGTATTTCTTTGAGGTATACTAACAAACTGTTTAGTGATATTAATTATTTCACTTTTGATAATAAAATGGCCGCTCTGCTGGAAAAAAATTCATATTTATACTTGGTTAATAAACAGGAGTATCGTATTCATACTTAAGATTTGGTTAAGGAAAGCATTCTATAACTTGAATTTCATGGAAAAATTAAACGATCTTAGTATCTGTTTATTTCTCAGCCTTTAAAGGAACTAGAAAACACCACTTTACCACTTTTTACAAAAGATAACAGCGAATATATACTGGCGCAGGCTTAATGGCTAAAATTGAAAGTGTCACTTTTTAAACTCCTATGACAGAGTTGTGTGTGAATGTATTCCGTTTAAATAGCTTTCATTTCTTTTGGTCATGATGGATCCAGAAATTTGATCCTAATTGAGTCTAACAGAGTACTGCATATGCACCCAAAACAAAGACTCAAAAGGAGACAGTATGACTTTCTGAACATAAAGTCAAGGACTGGAACCACCCGATGCTCCAGCACTATGTCACAACATGTCAGCTAGCCATCACAGCTGATGGGGATCAGGGCCATAGTGAGGTATTGGGACCCAGTGCCAAAGGGAGGCAGGGATGTGAAAAACATGTGTGAGCAACCACCAATCCTCTGTGTATATGCCAATTCACAAATCTCTCAGATTACTGCAGTTTGGAAAAAAGCCCACACAGCAAAGAGGGTAGTGGCAAAAACTTTTTGGTGTTGCAGTGAATGACTTTTTTCTTGTTATAAAACCTTTCAACTGGTATTTGATTTAAAAAAAGACTGACATTCAACTGGAAGGTCCAATGAAGCTTGTAAAGAAAAAAAAAAAAGTAAAAATATGTATGCTTGATACCAACCGATGATATTGCAACTTCCATAAACAGAAACACTGTGTTTACTATTTATTCAATTATGTGTCTGGGAAAGATAATAATGTTCTCTTAAGTAATGTAAATTATTTGTCATCTCTACAATCAATTTACAAGTATGTGTGTATACACACACACACACACACACACACACACACACACACACACACACACACACACACACACACACACACACACACACACACACACACACACACACACACACACACACACACACACACACACACACACACACACATCTCTGTTCCACCATGGCCAGGCCATGAAGGCTTGTTCCTGCCCAAAGGTTCTCATGACAGCAGATGTGATGCATTAATCACCCATTTCCTAACTTCCCTTCCAACACAATGTGTGTATTCTACTAAACAATCAAGCTCACAGGCAGACTAGTCAGGCTGCAAAGGGCTCAAATAGCTGGAGTGGATTCGGAAGTAGTGTAATGTCCAGATGTACCATGTAGTATTCTGCGGTTAAAGCAGCCTGTGCCAAGGAGGAAGTGGCTATCTTTGTTTTACAGAGATACAAGTTACATACAATACTGCCTGAATTGACTGAAGTTTGTGGCTGACAAAGTGAGAGCCTACACTGAGAAAATGGGTAGGGCTGATGCAGATAAATAAATAAAATCAGAAAAAAAAAAAAAGAAAAAGGCTGACCTGTTCCAGTAGCTCCAGAACTGTTCATTGAGGTATGTGCGATGACTGTGGTCATCTCCAAAGGAAGCTTTGCTCTCAATCCAATGTACAATGTGTCCCTCCACAGCTTTTTATTGGATGAAAACACAAAAAAAGCTTGGAAAAATCCAAAAATGTAACAAATAACATTTTTCCATTTCCATTTCATTTATTGACTACTTAGACAAACAAGTAATAAATGATTTAAAAAAAAAACAAAAAAACATGCTACCACTGAGAAAAATAGTTACATCAGATAAATGCTGATGTTTATTAAAGTTTATATACTAACCAATGGGAACTTCCAGGATGACATCAGGTGTTTTGTCATAACCCATAGTTCTCAACTGGTTCTCATCTGCAGAGGACAAAGTACAGAATTTTAACATCCAACTTATCTTGAAATGCCTCCACTGGAGAAAAAAAGCAACTTTTTTAGTATCAATCACAGACTGTGTTTTACAGATGAAACAGAAGCAGAGGACTACAAATGCAGTACAACAATTAAATGCATCTGCCAAAAATTTGCTGTCACTGCACAAAAACCTGCTATGCTTTGTTATGCGCTCCAGGTTTCAGTTTGGCTAAGCTTTATAAAATATACTGCAAGAGCACAAGGTTGGCATTATAGCTTCCGTAAGCCTGACCCCTGACTGAGCAGGCTGCAGCCATTGTCCTTGACTTCTGGCATGCTTTGGCCATTATCCTTACAACACCTGATTTCTCCATTAAATCTCAGGCTGACCAGGTCATTCAGTTCCAAGAGCCTGCATCTTTGTCTCCAGCCAAGCTCAACTAATGGGGCATGGAAGGGAATTGAAGGGAGATGGAGGGTGGCGGTGTCAGTGGTGAGGAGGTAGCATCAGCCAAGGATGAAGAAAGAGAGCTGAGAGGGGTCAATGTGGCTGCCAAAGGCCTGTGGTACAGAGGGGCATCCTGGATGTGGTAATGTTGGTCTAGATGTGTGTGTGTCACAGGATGAGAACCTCTGTTCACACCCACTGGGCTGTTGACATTCTCATGTGGCTCTGATCGCCTTTTTACATCAGCTTTGATTAAAATTAATGGGCCATCCCTGCTGTTGGGTAGCTTATTTCCAATCCATTTATCAGATGGGGTGAGGCCGCTTCAGTGGCCCTAGTGCCCCTCGAACTCTGACAGTTTTAGAACAGTTCTCTGCACAGCCCTGAAGAAAGGTCAGTGCTCCATGTCCAAATAAATGATATGGTCTTAATGACAGAGGGAATGACTTTATCCTTCATCGTTCATCTGACCTTGGGGATGGTGATGGGATAAGATGATGGGATAAGGTTAAAAAACAATCCATCTTACAATCTCATACCAGGATTCTGCCAAAAAAAAATTAAATAAATAAAATGACTGAATTAAATCAAATTTAATAAATCAGATGTACAACTACCTGTAACTAACTTGTAACAAACTGTTGCTTGTTCTGTTAAAAATGGCTTTTTTTTTTTTTTTTTTTTTTTTTTTTACAATAAATTAATAGAAATTCTGTGACTTCCTCTGGTAGTGAGAGTAGAATGCGTCCCAGATAAACAACAAAATTAATTTTGAGCCATGAATTCATTACCTTCTTGTAGAACTTGAGTTTCCATGCAGTGTCTACAAGTTGTTGCTAATCTCTGTATCCAACTAGCCTTTCTAAGGCAGTGCATGAGAATTTGCGATATATATGTGGCTTCATTGTTCTGTCATAACTGGCTGCAGCAGAGCTGAGGAGGATAAAGGTCAGCCTGGTGAGGCTTGCAGAAGGTTCACTAATCTTTTGCTGCTGCAGCTCAAAACTCATATCTGGATCACTAATGGGTACAAGACACTTCTTCAAAATGGAACCCCAGCTAGGAAGAGGCAAGGTACTGGTATGGGCTATCCTTAGGCATAACTCTATTTAAGTTTCTTAATTAAAGCTAGATGGAGGACCAGTTTAAAATCAAGCAGCCAGTCTCAGAAAGTTACTTCCCTTAAGCAGTGGCAAAGGCAACGCTTTGCAAGGCCACAATCTTTGTGCAGGAAAATGAGCCATAAGATACACTGAACTTCTCCATTGCTTGTTCACATACTTAGGAGCTTAAAAGTAAGTATATAGGCTTGTGATTTATAGCAAGACATTAAAAGATAACATTCGATGCATCAGTCATGCCTTGAGGATGTTACTAAGCTACCAAAAATCATTTCCATGATCACAGTGATTTCAAGAAAATCACTGAAAATATGATGAGAAACTCAAGAGATGGCTTACCCAGGAAGGAAAGATTCTTCTCTTTCAATTTGTCACGGAGCAGTACTTCGTGCTCTTGGCCAATAGCACTGTGAAAAGGGTCAAGGATCCCAACATACAGTAAAGCTAGGGCAGTATTTAAAACAACTGCTAAAAAAAAACAAAAAAAACAAAAACAAACGAAAGGACTCATGCTTGCAATTAAGATGATTTAAAACCAGTCAACACAAACTAAGAAAACATGGTACAGCAAAGCATTTACCTGTAACATCGATTACAATAAGATTAAAAAGTAGAATAAAAGGTAACAAAGTTATTTGTCCTACCAGTTTACAGTGCCAAGTAAAGTGCCAAGCTGGTTTTCACCATGGCAACAAATAACCCAATCAAAGTTTCAGGTCAAGTTGAATCTGCCTTTACAATAACTTTTTAAAATACATTCATGTCAAATCTTAATTTCACAAAAGGCTTATTGAGTGCAACAGCTATTGTACTTGTCTTGCTCAGCTCCTTCCACTAAGTTTAAATACACACACACTAATATATTTATATATGTATATATAAATAAATAATATATAAATATATTATATATGTATATATAAATATTATTTTTTTAAGGCATTTATTTTCAATTATGCCATTTACAATGCTTGTTGCCATAGAGAAAAGTGGATGTCACATGTATATTATGTATGTTTGGCAAGACAGTTCTCATGGCAGTTCATGACACTCAGTTACTCCAAATGAACTAATTAATACACTTTTAAGATGATTAGCACACATGCAGGAAGAACTACTTCTTTTGTGCATGGGCAAAGTTCTTTGACAGCAAATAGCAGTGGGGCGGTTATTATAAACTCTGGCAGAGTAACAGACTTTCAAATGACACAGAGCAGTGCAACAGAATGGTAAAAAGGGGGATGAAAAAAAAGGGGGATTTGGTTGACTAAATCTGAACAGAACACAGCCAGACCACACAAAAAGCCTGGAAAAGCATGATAACATGTGGATATGCACACTTACAATCATTCAAATAAGTCTTCCTCTGAGGAGATAGTTGTGCGACCTAGTTGGTTGCCCCTAAATAAATTAGAATCAAATTCTTCCCTTAACGTCAGAGCTCTCTAAGTTGTAAAGGGATATTTGAGTTTGTTGATTGGAGAGGGAAGGATAATACCATTCATATGAGGCTTACAACTAAATTCTGAATAACTGAAATTAAAATTAATCTAATACTAATACTCCCTGTGGTGCTGAATTGCATAGAAATTATCAGAAAAAAAAATATAATCCAATTAAAAAGGATTGAAAATATATGTAAGTAAGAATATTTGGCTTTGTCCTTCCACAAGGCTTTTAAATGATTTTTTTTGTTACATAGATCATTGGAATTTATACACTGAATGCACATGGAGATACATTCAAATAAGCCCACCCTCTCCTCTGCCTCCTTCAAGCCCTTTCAAGGCCCGTATTGGTGAAAGTGGGATGGCAGACAGGATGAAACACTTCCTCTGTGAAGCAGAACTTTTATGTCAGGTGAAGCCAGACACATCTCATCCCCTTCAATAGCTCCTCGTCAATTTCAGGCTTAAAATTTTATGGGATAGGATACTGTTTGATGCAGTCTACCAGTGGTCCATAACAGCAGTCATTTATTGTGCACTGAAAAGAGAGGGAAGAAATATTATGGCACGCCAAAAGGTTGGTGGGTGTAAGGGAGGTGAGGGAAGCCCTACAGTCGTTGGGAGAGCAGAAATGCTGGTGGCCTGGCAGGCATGATTGTTGTCAATCACGTGACCTCATCAGCAAACATGAGGCGCTGATGGGGTGTGTGAGCCAGGTACAACAGTAACATTTAAAAACTCTTATTAGCAGTGGGTTTGTCACTTGGTGAGCAGTGGGGCAAAAAACATTACACAATTATGACAATTGTATACATAAAACCCTTACTTGGTATATATTTTTGGCCAGTATTTGGTCTGGAATCAATGATGGGTCTTTCAGCATGCTGTTGAGGAATGTTTTAGAGGCTGAGAACAAAACAGAATTGGAAAATAAGAAGTTAGACTGTAGGTACAAAAATCACAAATATTATGACACAAAAGACATAATTCTAGTCTTCAATAGATAATATTAGTATTGCGTGATATGATGTTAAAATAGCGTCAAAAACAGACAGTTCACTCTGATTCACCATGCCACAGTTGGCACAGTATTTCTACACTTGTCCATTAGAGAATCTCTATAGATTTTACATAGATAAATGTTTCAGTCCAGAGCACAGCCACTTCATGTAGTTTATCTTTGTTATGAGCGCAGACTATTCTGCATCTCCCTTCCCCATTCTTGCTCTACTAACATTATAAATCAGGAAGAAAGCCTGTCGGATTGACTCGCAGTTACTGCAACAGCAAAAATTTCCTTAAATCATTTCTTAAAAAGATTTGGATTAAATGGATTGTAACATTGTGTGACGAAATGGTTGATACGCGCCATTTTAGTGATATATATATGCACGCTCCTGACAGACTTGCAGAATTACACACAATACAGTGCATGTTTCTATTCAGATGTCAGGCATGGGTGATGCCTGCAAGCTTTTCTGCAAAAATACATTTCGTGTATGACCATAAAAAGAAGGCTAATTTATGTAATGCTTTTAGAAATTCTTTTAAAAATATACAAAAATCACCTGAACAGTGAATGCTTTGATTGCTTCTGGACCATTAATGCTTTGTTAAAAGAATTTCATAAATATAAAAGACATTTAGAGCATTCCTTTCTGCCCAATTCTCCCCTGTACACTTCTTTTATCTATATTACTTCTTGAGAAAACTACCATGGAGAAGACAAATAGTGTTGTGATCATATACCTTAAGATAAAATAAAAAAGTTGGGAGGGTATAAGAAAAACAAAGCCCATCCAGCTCCCCTTTTTTCTCCTGTCTGTCTCTTTCTTTGCCATAGCTTGTTTTTTCTCTTCCTTTTGCACTCTGCTTTCTTTTTTAGTCTCACAGCCTTGGTGCTCCCCCAGCCCACCCCATAACCCCTGCTCCCTCTTAGAGCTGCAAGGCACAGGGTTGTGC
Organism: Telmatherina bonti; assembly: GCF_933228915.1. Taxonomy (NCBI): domain Eukaryota; kingdom Metazoa; phylum Chordata; class Actinopteri; order Atheriniformes; family Telmatherinidae; genus Telmatherina; species Telmatherina bonti. Next base: position 19,786,209 of record NC_136631.1, on the reverse strand, counting down.
TTTATTTCGCTGCTCATTTTTCTCAGAGATTGGTACCTTCAAACTCAGATCCATACCATGCTCATGTGCAGAGCAGGCGGCGGTGAAGAAAGAGGGTTATATTTTCCCCTTGAGTTAGGACACCTCATGACAAATGATAATGGATAATCAATAAAGTGGGAAATATGAGGCAGCAAACTTTATGAAGCCAGGAAACATATTACTCCCCAACAACACTGGTTTCCCTTAACAAAGTCAGTACTAGACTGTGCCTAATAATCTGAAGGAAAATCAAAGGACCCGCAACCACATCAGCAATATTGGCAACTTATTCCACTTTAATGGCATTTTGATTGATTTTTTTCCCTCTTCCTAATGGTCGTTTTATAGATTTGACGCTGCTTCTGCAAAACAGAAGCATGTAATAAACCTCCCCTAAGGCAAACGTTAGCCATTAAAGCTCTTGTCTTACTAGCACTCATAATTGGAGCCTGACCACCACCACATCTTGGTCTCTCACATAACACACTTCAAGGACCAGATTTCTATTCCTGCTGTCTTTTAAGCACTTTCATTTTTTTTGGTAGATGGCCATAATAAGTGATAGGATGCCATTCTCCTGCTCTTTTTGAGCGACGGGGTTAAAAATAGCCATAAAGAGGTGACCTTGGCGCTGACATTGTGGAATTTCAGCCAAGCATTGACCTGATGGAAATGGAAGGCCAGGCTGCTAATAAATCAGGATGCTTTTAAAATGAGTTTATCCTAATGCTCATTCATCACAGGCTGTAATGCCATTTGCAGGCCCAGGATTCGCTGCTGTGCACAAACACAGCAGTAAATAACAACAGGGCCCTTGCATCCTTCGCATCGTTGCAGCCTCCAACATCAGCATACATTTATTAAAGACGCCCCCGCCTTGCACAGCAGCACACCTCCATGACAACCCAAGCTCCTCTCTGCGACACAGACATGCACATGAGCACTGAAACACACAAGCTCCCCTTTTTAAATACACACTTAAGGCAGACACAGGCATACACATAAAATGTGCAGGAAAATAAAAAGCATAATCTGAAGAACACCAGACATAGAGAACAAAGCCCTGAAGCACAACTTTGCACCTTGTAAACATTCGCCAAATTTACTGTAATTGCCCCATGTTGGTATAAATTCTTACTAAGGCACCGTATCACACCGTCAACATCTGAACAGAAAGAACAGAGAAGAGGAGAATAATAGATGTGAAACGCTACGCCTCCATTGGGATTTGCTAAAGAAAACAGCCAGTGTAAACAAATCACAAGCCTGTTTTCATATGCAACTCCAAAACAAGATAAGCTTCATACAGCAAGGTAACAGTAATGCAACCTTGGCTCAAGTCTTCATTGCTCACTTGTGTCATTTGTAAATACCCTTCTTGTCTCTGAAAAAGTCATTATCTCAAACACAAAAAATATAGAGAAACCTCATTAAATAGCAACATTTGCTGAGGGAGGACTGTAATAAACAATAATGGATGACAATTGTTATTGCCTCTGACACTGATGAGCTCCTCTGCAAGTTTGTTTATTAATTAAAAAACCCACTTCTTTCCACGGGTGGGGGCCATTTACCCATTTCCACTATATGCCCACATTGCCCCCCCTCCCTTACACTCCCCATGCGCAAGTCATTGAGCTGTGGAGGGGCACTCGTTCATCAAACTTCATGGAGCAAGGGAGAGACAGGTCCTGATAATGTGCGCCGCTAAAGCTGATTTTCCATGATGAATCTCGGAGCATATAAATTGGCTAATATCTGAAAACATTTACAGATACTAGAGGAATTGACTACTTGTGGGACATGATGGATGAGGCTCTCCAACACTGGCCGACAGCTCTGCAAATCTCTGCGGCTGCCTAAAGCCCTCATTTGATTTTCCAATTTACTCCTTTTAAATTTATCCTCCCGCATTGAAAAAAAAAAAGGAAAAAAAAAAAACAGAAGATGGGAACGAGAGAGATAGGAGACGAGAAGGAAGGGGGAAAGAAGTGCTTTTTTTTCCCTCCTTTTAACTATCTACTGTGGTGTGTGGGTGCTAGTTGATGATATGAGGTAGTATCTCCCATGCAGGAGGAGCCCAGTCCCTGAAGAGGTTACTGGGGCAGAACTGATCTGCTTCCACCTGATTCTTCCTGATAGCGGTGAGATGAGACTCTACATTTTAGTGTGTGGGTGGGTGTGTGCGTTTATGTGCGGGTGCATGTGTGGGTGTGTGCATCTGTGTCTGTGTGTGAGTTTAGCCGTAGTAATAGTAGACCTAGGGAACTCTGATATGGAGAGAGGCTTCCCAGGTCAGGCCATTAGACTGTGGCGGAGGCTGACTGGAGCTCCTCTGCTGAAAAGGAGTAATTAGTATACTTGTCAAGTGAAGTGCCACAGTGCTGCTTACCCCCTTTGCACCCACCCCTTGCATACACACATATAAAGGGAAACACTCGCACTGTCTTTGCCTCCTTAGTCCCTATATTCTTACTAATTAAGAGCCCTTGCTCTCATTATTTGGAAAAAGGCTGCATAGACAAACACCAGCTCCACATAGTGGAGACACGTGAAAGAAGAAAAGAGCCCTTTAAGACAAGAAAGGAGGAACAATTGCAATCATAATGGATACTAAAAGATTTCACTGGATAGACCAGAATATAATATTCAGTTATCAACACGTTTTATCTGCACAACACTGATGCTATTATGAATTCTGTCACAGAATCAAAGGATCATAGTAGATACTAACATTCTCACAGTGTTAACATCAAACACAGGACATTTATAACCTTGCGTACAAGGCTTCTGTAAAGGAATGTGACAATAAATCTTAAAGGCGGTCGAATCACATAGTTACAAAACACGGAGTAGCAATCTAATCTGGAGCTGGGCCTTGGGAAAATGGAAAAGGTCAAATAGCTAGCAAAATTGCCTCCACAAAAAAAGTATGTCTAAATCTAGAGGCACATCAACTCCTGTCAAAGGAGGAATAGAAAGAAAGATGAAGAGATACCAGTAGGGGGAAAAGACAGTGCATGAGCTCCCCCAGTGTGTGTGCTGGTGACTTCTAAAAGGTATCTACTGACATCGAGCTCAAATGACAATATGGCTGTTTACAGTGTTTTTTTGTTTTTTTTTTATCAGGTCAAACTGCGGTAAGTGCAAACAGGTCTGCCTCCAGACTACATCATTTTAATGTCTGTCCATATTAAATACTATAATGCTAAATTATATTTTACTTTAACGTCACCCAGATTGATGCATTACAGAATTACACAGATTACTAATTTTACAAAAACTGAAACAGTGTCCTACTTTTCAAAAGTTTCATGTTTTTTCAAACATTAAAAATGCCAAATACTTGTGTAACAACCAAAGAAATGTAAAAGTTTGGTAGCTAGCTGTAAGAAAACACATCTTATGTAGTTTAGATTGAGTTTATTACATCTTGGCGCCACAGCCCTTAAAATAAAATACTGAAAAGATTATCTAGTCTCATATCAAAGAAAACAAAACAGTAGTGATACAAATAATATAGTCTGTAGTAATAATATTGAAAATCTATAGGGGCAATATCTGCATAACTAAAACACAAATCTATCCAAAACCATAACCCCCCACATGTGACCCTTCCTCCCCAACTGCCCAGTCCGTTTTCATGAGGCAAGGAGCATTATGGATGTTGATATTGTATTCAATATGCACTAAAACTGCTTTGAATATATTGATTCATTTCAAGCATGACCATGTAGTCCTCCATTCTGCTTCACTGAGATCCTTTACAATGCATGAGATGCAAAGGAAGAGGGGGGCAGTTTGTCGGTGGCATTATCAGGCTGGGGTGCAGTGGTCGTAGAGGTATAGGCAGGGTGGAGTAACAAAAAGAGAGCAAAACAAAACAGGGCAGGCCCAGAAACAATTTAAAACTCTGTATTGATCCATTGCTGGTGATTGTACATATATTCCAAAGTCCCTGAGGCCCCATTCCTGAATCAAGAAAACAAGAAACAATGGTGCTATGTGGAAGGCAAGCTACTCACCCACACTGTAAAATATAACGTTGGTTTTAATAGGAGAACCAAGTGGATAACGCTTCATTTTAATCTAGCTATTAGCAAAGCTAATCCTAAATAAATCATGTGAACTTTAAAGGGCAAGATTGTGAAAATATTGATGTACTTATCTTAATTACACTGATTTAACTTAAGTACTTGAAAAATTATGTTGGTGGAAAGCAGGTTACCCACATTGTTGTATATTTCTATTAACGAAAATAAAGATAATCCACTGTATGAATCTTCTCAGCTTTAATTTACCAGCTTTGTAATGGGTGAAATTGCCCACTACTTTTTGAAATTACTTTTTGTATTATTTTATTTGTTTGATTAATGAAAAATGCAAATTATACAAATAGGTTTTGATTTATTTCAGAAAAAAAAGTAATAAACTCTACTGTCATGTCCATTTTCCAGTAATCCAAGTCCAAATTTTTCACATTTTCTTTCACTTATTTTTCTTTATCTTTTTGTTTTAAATTACTTAGGAATATTACATTGTTTAAAATAACTTAACTTAAAATCTTACCATTGAGATCTCTACCTCTTAAGCTCCTTGTGTGAGGAAAACAGTTCTGAGATAAAGGAAAACATTATGTAGGATTCATTTTGTTAACATGTTGTAGACATAAACACCGATTGCCTGTTAGAATGAGGATTGATTTTTAACAAAGGAATTTTTTAATTAATGTTGATCGTGTCATGTGGCAGCTCTCATGTTAATTGGCATTCAATCATTAGCTGCATTTCCATTACAGTTTTTTGCAAAACTAAAGCGATATTTGTAAGTTTAGACAAACAACAATTGCAATTTGCGGGTGTTTCCATTTAAAAGTGTTTAGCGCATTAGCCTGATAAAATCTTGTCATTCTCGTGAGATTTTACAAAAATTGTGGCTTATGCACATAACCACGTAGCATTATTTTAGGGTTTTCAACTTGCTGTGGAGAATTTGCTATGGATTTTCGAAGCTTTTTTTCCCTAATTTTCTTTTCTCAAACTCTGAAATTCGCTGTTGCTTGCTCCGTACCACACCATCTTTATCGGAAATCAACTGGTCATGAATCCCACGTCATGTCCAGGGACACGCAAATGCGAAAAGAAGTGTTTCCATTACAGTTTTGCAATATGTTTCTATATTGCAACATCTGAACAACTACCAGCGTAAAAATGAGCAGAAAAGCCTTTTAGTGTTATTTGAGACTTGTCTGTTATCCAGACAACTGCTACACATTCACAGAGGTGTCTGTGGTTTGCTATAAGTTTTAGCAAAAACCTATTCCCACATCAAATTTCTGCTACAAACAATCAATTTTGTGTCAGTTAATTCACGTAAGAGATTAAATCATTAGGCATTGAAAAATAACCCTTTTTTTTAAAATCAAGATTTATCAACTTTGTAAGAGTTTTATAAACTTGTCTAGATTTTGCTTATTGCATTCCATTTAGCATATTATTATTATTATCATTATTATTATTATTACTATTATTATCATTCAGTAAAGTCAAGCAGTTAGGTTTTACCATGGAATTATGGGAAATGTCTATTATATAGTAGTTATATGTGCCTGCTTGCCCAATCTCTAGAGTTTTACTAAGAAAAAAAACACACTTACACACACTTGCACCCTGGAATACTGTGTGGGGCTGACATGGTGGGGTGGGGTTGGGGGTTGACAGATATGTCTGCCAATAGAACTGAACCAACCTGTTCACTAATTGCCAGCAAAGACAATTATCCTTGCATTGTTTCATGGTGAAAACACATTACTGAAGTCTAATATAAACACAGGAAGACTCAACGATTTACCTGCAGCCCATGTGACAAGCAAGTCATGTGTAAAGGGTGAGCTGGTCAGAGGGCGACAGAAGACACAAAGCAGAAGTCACCCTCATACTAACTAACTTCACATACTGCAAAAGTGGAGAGGCTTGGTGTGATGGTAATATCTCTGAATATTTCACATTTATACTGCAGTATTCACACTAATTTACTGGACCAAACTAATATGCATTTTTGTGGCTTTGTGTGTCCTCAGGTTAATTTGAATCTAAGATTATTCTGTAAAAGTCATCTAATCTCTGTGAAATGGCTTGCAGTAAGAGCCCGAATGACTTAATTTGCCAGCCTGCAAAATGTGCAGTTATCATTTCAACTGCACTGAAAATAAACAATGATCAGCCACGAAGTTTATTCTGTCTTCAATGTATTCTGAGCAATAATAACGCATGCTTTCACTGTATGGAGATGGACAGATGCAGTGTGCTATAATGTGAGACAGAGTACCTCTCCTGGATGAATGCCGTGTTCTACAAGCTGCTCAGACCAGTATTTTGACAGGCAGTGGATAACAGTAGGTCCAAAGCAATCACATCTTTGACTTTGACAAATGGCTCGACTGTAGCGAAGTTGAAAATAACACACATCCACTTTAATCTCTTTCTTGATTAAATTGGAAGCACGTCTTTTTGACATCATGCGATTGACTCTCAAAGCACCGACTACTGCACACACACACACAAAATACACTTGGTGTTCAAGACAAAATTTTTAAAATAATATGAAATTGCTCAAATGTGACACTGAGAATCCAGGATGTAAAAGCGTAAAGAGAAAAAGGTTATTTTTGTATCAATTAATAAATATCATATGTAAATAATATAGAATTGTGGAAGAAATTATTCTTGACCCATAACATTGTAGACAAAGACATTACATAACCTGAATATGAAAACAGATACCAAGCAGATCAAACAAGGTCAATAATTCACAATTCAGTAACAATTTCTGGAAAATCTACGATACAACAAAATAGAAACTGTTTGGTTTTTCTACCAGTTACTCAACCTGATTTCTTATGTGGACCTCAAAGGTACATAAAAACAGATAGATTGAGGAATGAAGAGATGTTAAGGAATAGAAGTATTGGTGGGATGAAGGTGGGTGACGAAAAAGAAGAATCAGGGGTGTTATAAATAACACCAATGAGGCAAGCTACCATTGATCCCCACTGCAGTTAGGAGGTGGGTGGTCCTGCTAGCACTTAATTGCCAATCATGTGCCCTGGGATGCAGCTACTTCTAAATGTTGTCTGCTTCTCATTAAGGTTGGACAGGTTGAAAATACAGCAACTAGACTGGAATCTGGACTCAAACAGAAGGAGATTCAATGGACTAAGTGCTACAATTAAGACTGATGTGGAGGGTGATGGAGTGACAAACTGCTAAGTGTTACTCACGCATTTCACCATCCATGTCCTGAAGGAACCTGTCCAGAATGATACGAGCCATCAGAGCAGGAGACAGATCCACCTTTACAAAGATTGAAGAACAAAAGAGGAGAATTTGACTAAATAGAAGAGGGGCTGCGGTGAATGGGTTAATGCAACTTGAGTAAAACAAAAAGAAGTGGAACTGCTTCTCCTTTTCAAAGGATTGTGATTTACAAATTTCCAGACATACCATTTCAGCCTTGATTTCAGCACTGATAAAACCCCATTAGTTGATGTTTAGCTGATGTCACATGGGTAATAATGACTGTAATGGTTCTAATCTCCAAACCTTGTCCCAGTTTTTCACAATCCCTTCACAAACTTTCAAAAGCATAGCTTTGCAATAACATTTCCCACAGGAGCACAGCAAACACAGCAAAACTACCTGGCTGAAATGCCTTAGCTTCTGACATCCCCAGAATTGCATCTTGTTAAAAAAAACAAAAAAAAAACAGCACATACTATACCCAGGCAAAAAGACAATGAAGAGCTTTAATCATAGAATGATCACCAAGGCAAAACAGCAGCAACCAACAGGACACACCTGAGGGACAATGGGAATACGGTGCCTATTAGCAAGGAGACAACCTATGGCTGCTGCTGCTGTCTTTGAACACAAAGACACCTGGAGAGGTGAACATTGTTTTTGGTTTGAGTAAAAGGAGGAGCCCTGACAAGTAAAGGAGCACTAATGATTGATGCTGAAGGTGTCTTCCTGACCACATTCTTATCTGCACATTGCACTCCCTAATATTTCAAACTACAGTCATAATAATGTTAAAAATGGACACAAAAAAAAGAAATCTTGCTGTTATGGCCAGCTTAATTAAATCAAACCATTTTAATAGAATAAATAAGCATGTAGAAATGTACATGGAGTTTTTTTTTCTCTCCAGCAATGTATCTGACCTTTGTTTAAACAGTATACAAGCCAAAATGAAGATGCATCAACCTATTCACTGCTAAATTTCTTTCCCTCCTCGATAAAGAGGGAATTAAAATATTACTTGAAGACTGTTCCACTCCTCGCCAGCTCATTATGAAACAACATTCTTCGAGCCAAAGATCATTTTTCTTCTTGTTAGCATAATTGGGGAATTTGCCCTCAGCTTGCACTGAGAATGCAGAGTTTCATCTTTTCTCTGATGTATTCTGATAATGCTGGGAGCATTGTCTAAACAATGTCTTTTAACCCACTATTGTATTAAAATCTCTGAAAGACTGCATGAAGGAGGCGGAATGTAAAAATGCTCTCAAATGCCTGTAATAATTAGGGTTGACTTAACAAATCTAACATTTGTCACCTTCAGCTAAAGTAGAAGTCTTTCATCTCTCAAATTCTTCCAGTTCTCTCCCTGTATTTCCTCAATCATTTGTCTTTGTGCTTACTGGCCTGTTCTTCATTCACACCTCTGGATAACAAGAGAGAATCTGATTCTTGGTAACCTGCATCAGAACTGACACATGAAAAATGGCAACATTACCAACGCAGGCTCAGCCTGAATAAGTACCACCTGATTAGTTCAGGTATTTGCATCTCCCTAATTTTCATATTAATCATGAGTCCATGCACTTCATGAATTTTACATTTGACTAAGACTCATAGAGCCTTCAATTACTGCTGAAAATAATTATAACTAAATGAAATTCTGGTTGTTTTAGCCTAAAAGCTAATGGATGTAACAAAGAATATAGCATTGGTGTGTCTTTTCTTAAATGTGTATGTTTGAGTAACCTTTGCATAAAGCTTTCCAAAAAGTATACAAAAGTCTGTATGCTTAGAATCCACATTTGTGGCCTTCTTCCCAAGGCAAAAGATATCCAAGAATAGTTTTATTACTGTTGGAAAACATATTGCCACAAACGACAAATACATTAATTAGCAGTCTAAGAAACCATGAGTGTTGGTTTAAATGTTAAGTCGCATTTTAAAATGAGTTATATGGTTCAGAGACAGTATTCATCACTGAATGGAATTGAATGCGTTTAAAGAAAAACAATGTCAATAAAATGGAAAATAAATAACACCAGTTGGTTTTGAGGTTAATGCCTACTCAAGTGATCTACTATGCTTTTGAACAAAGAAACTGTCTCATTGCAAGCAGCATTAAAACGGATGTATGAATTCACTGAATATCTGCAAGTAAACATATCGCTAATGAGCAGAGTAGAAGTCTTAAATACAAAGAAATAGCAGACTTCAGGCATTTAAGGACAAGTGGACAGGCATACTGATGGAATACAAATATCTACCACATGCTTCTTTTAGTTTTGTTATCTGTGTATAATTACAATACATCATCCAGAGAATAAACCTTATTCTGACAACCTGAAGTAAATAATTGCTGAAGTGATGAACAGAGGAATTAACCAATGACCCCCTCCTCACCTGTCCACAGCTTGTAGCAACTCTGCCTGAACTGCAATTTGGAAAATGGCGTAATAAAATAAAAAAAGTATTTTCACATCTGCTTAGTGGAGAACGGAAACTAACTGCATTAAATAATTGATAATAGTGCAGACCATTTTACCAATTTTAATAATGACTAACAGACAAGGGAGAAATTCAGAAACTAAAGCAAACCTCCCTTTATCCATTTATAGAAACTATCTTCAAAAGGTAAAAAAAAAAGACAAAAGAGAAAGAAGCTAAAGGTTGTATTGTTACCTCATTGGCTAAGTCCAGCAAGACAGGAGCAGTGGGATGTGCCTTGGCTTCACTCAGATACCTTTATGATAACAAAGGACAACAACCGCAGTGAAAAAAAACAGGGCCCACAAAGGATGACAGAAGGGTAGAGGGGGTTAGACCAGGCTAGCCAAGACATGCTAATGTCCCTGATGACTTTGCCCTGGGTGGCATATGGCAGGCTCAGTGCGGTTAAAACAGCACTGCTTGAAGAGCTTCAAATTTCCTTAAAGCCAGACAAGCATGTGATAGTTAGTTTACCCCTGCCGCCAAACAAGCCTTTTTTCCCTCGCCAGCTAAAACCTGAACTCCCTTCAGATCTTGCCCAGATCATCTGAGTTTTGTTGTTGTAAGTGGATTAGAAGTGCATTATCCAGCCTTATCTTCTCCAGAACAATACACTAATAAGCTTGATAAAGGCTAATTGCAATATGTAAAGAGGCTTTTCCCCTTACAGCTTTTCCCCCCTTTTTTAATTTAGCCATATTCATTGAATTACACATAATCATCCCATCATAAGGCTGTGTAGGGCAAATGTCCAATGCTTGGTTATTTATCTTTCTGCTCTCAGCCTGACATGGAAAACAGAGCTTTGGCTTTGCAGGTGCAAGTGGAGATCTGCAATGAATCCTGAGTGTGGGGATCTGTTTGGAGAAGATTATAACTGTCATGGT